>NC_140940.1:55241351-55421351 GCF_014529385.1 Adiantum capillus-veneris | reverse complement strand
ATTAGTTCGATGGAACACCCAATATAGAATCTCATGATCTTCTTTCTTTACCTGCAACACAAAATAAATGAGACTTAAGTAGATCTGAACATTTGAGCTTACTTGAGAATATCGCTTACCTCAAACGCACCAAGCCACCATATGTTAGATTCTGATTGAACACTAAAATATAAAGGATCATCACTGGGACACTTTGAGAGGGCTCTATTCATTAAAGTAATAGTAACACGCTCTAGCTTTTTCTCTTTAACAAGCTCACACTCATCCAGTTTTAACACAAAATGTAATAGTCCACGTGACTCTTCAAATGTGATGTTGTAAAACTCCACCATTCTCTTCTGTAGTATCCGCAGGTCCATAAAAATATTGTTGAACTCATCATATGCCATGTTCGCTCCATGGCCACTGTAAGTTGCTTTAATATGAAAGGGCTGTCCAAGATAGTCTCCCTGTGCCTCGTTAAGCTGAAGCCTCTCTTTCCAAACACTTGAGGCTGATGGTAGAAGTTTGGATTTTATACCCTTCCTAACAAAGATGGATGAGACAGACTTTTGGATAGCCGAATATCCTCTTTTGCTTACACCAAGTGAATCAAGTGTGCCTTGTATCTCTTTTGCAGGCACTGAGTTCTCTGAAATAAAGCGGTCCACTACATTTCTTTGTAGAACCTTAAACTTCTTGTCATGTACTATATCTGCTGCCAGGCTTCTACTTATAAGTGGCTTCAATCTCTTTCCTATATTGGCTTTGGGGTCAATGTTTTCCTTGTCAGGATAGATTGAGTCTCTACATGAAGACAATGCATAAGTAAATAACAGAAAATTTGCTTCACTAACACTATTTAGGCACATGAAAACAATGCATAACAAGAAAAAACAAAGAGATTACTTAACTAAGACAATGTAGCCAACCAAGAAGCATCACCTTAATGCTCGGATTCTTTTCTTGAGACCTCCTGATGCAACCTGCAATGTTTCAAGATTGCGCAATTTCTTCTTTCGGATACGACCACCCAAGATGGTGTCCTTCATTTGACAACTTCGCACCTTTCCTTTCAGTTCTTGTACCTTTGTTTTATGTTGCAAAATGGTAACCTGATCTGTAGAATGTAAATGTGAAAGGCGAACAATCTCACATTGTTGAGCTTGGAGAATGCTCTTGTAAGTTCCAGCTTCTCTTGTCAGTGATTTACAATAACCCAGAAGGCCGTTTTCTCCATCACCAGCAAAGGTCAATAAGCTTGTAGGATTGACAAACGGTGGAGACGCATTAGTTATTGGATTCTTAGGGTAGAGAGAGCCTCTCGTCCAGATATCTATGTGTTTATCTCCTTGAGCTCTGAGCGTGTCTATGGAGGTGGGAGGTATATGTGTGTTTGTTTTACTGCGCTTAATCAATGGTTGGTACTCATTGTCCAAATCAATGTGAAGGTGATATTTGGCTCGTTTGTGGGTAACATTTGTGCCATTTGAGGAGTGCGCCATTAGCCAAATGTGCAGGTTTAATGGAAAGTGAATAGCGGCTGCGGATTCGTCCCTCCATGTTAGCCTCATTCCCTCCGTATTGACGTTGTTCATTCAATGCAACTAAAAAGAGGATTATCCCTCAATCACTACGAACGAATGTTCAGAGGAGTAAGGAATCTACTTAAAGTACACTTTTTGAAGTTTTACTATGAAAGACCCAGCTCTTTTATTTGCCATTTTTTCAAGAGAGAGAGTGCAAAAAATACATTTTCTTAGAAGGCCCTCCAAATGACCTCCGAAATTTCCTAATGAAAATGCATATACCAAATCTCTTGTTTCATTGGTAATAACGGTTCCTCGTGGCAATTGTCTCTCACAAGAACTCAATGGCAACACTTCATCTTCATCTTTATTCTCTAGTCGTGAGCTTGCTGCAGCTATATTCCTTTGATGGATCCCCAAGATACTAGCCATTCTGGATTGGTTTATTGATTGTGAGTTTGTACTATTGTTCAGAATCATTGCCAAAGAGCTTCTCTTTACAAAAAGTTCACTTACTGAATGAGGGACCTTGATTTGAGTCAAAGTGTTGCGCACACCCGATACAACAGTGTCTTCGACTTTGCTGAAATTTGATGGTTGGAGCAAGGAAAATGTTTGGTGGTCCAGGAGTTGCCGAAATATTTCCTTCTGCTCATTCTTTGCAATCCCTACTGTTTGCTTGCGCCAACATCGAGCCACCGCTGCACAAATGTTATTTCTTGACTTGGCTTCCCATAATCCAAGAGCAGACGTAGGATGTCTTTCCTTGCTTCTCTGTGTGCGTTTCTTTGCAGCCCAATAATCACGAAGAAAAGCCTGATTACCGGCTGGAATACTAGGGCTAATGGAATTGATGTGCATCTGCTGAACATTGCTTGGGCCACCTTGTACCTCGTCAAAAGAGAGGAACTGTGCGTCACCTTCCATCTCGTCGATAGAGAGGAGCTGTGCATCACCTTCTACCTCGTTGAAAGAGAGGTCATGAGCATCACCTTCTATGTCATCGAAAGAAAGGTCCTGAGCATCACCAAGACAGTAATCTCCTGCGCTACTATCCATTTGAGAGAGAGAGAGAGAGAGAGAGAGAGAGAGAGAGAGAGAGAGAGAGAGAGAGCTCGAACACAGTAGCTCGGTGGCTATGGAGGCGGCAAGCAAAGGTGAGAAGGTTCAAAACGGAGAGAGAGACACAGGGAGAGGGACGTGCGAGGGAGGGAGGGAGAGAGAGAGAGAGAGGTGCTGGAGTGAAAGCTCCCAACTGTAACCCCACCCCCCTGCCCCGCCGTCACCCCCACCTCTTCTTAGGATTGCATGCTTCTAAAGTTAAAAAAACGTCCACTTAAAAAAGAAGTTTATTTGCCCTCCCCAATTCCAAAAAAATGCCCATGGTTTTTACACACAAGAATCACCAAGCATATGTTGTGTCAAGGACACTACTTTTTGTACCACCAAACCATGCTTTGACCCCATGACAAGTACCTCAAGCAACTTAGTCATCAAGCATGACAAGCACCTCAAGATTAGGACAGGTTCCCACCTCAAGCTCAGCCCTAGCTTATCTAATGTCAAAGGACTTTTAACACTAACCTTTGGAGGTCTTCAATGAAGCTAACCCCAAGGTCTTTTAAGCTCCATTGGTTAGCCTTGCTCTTTGATAGACCATCTCTCATTTAGACCCCTTTACCATTGGCCCCGTGTTGAGATAGATCTGTAAGCATATGTCTATATTCTAACCCTTGTTCCGTTTTATTTCCCACATTAAATGATTAGTTTAATGTGAGAAAATCATTTGGGTTGGTTAGATATTAGATTTTATGACCTCTCTCTTGAAATCACAGTCATCCTCGACTATGAGGTAGAAGAGATAAAGACTTAGTCATTAGTCAATCTTGCTTAGTGGGTAGAACCTACTAATCATCGTAAGTATCCTACTACCTCTATGCTAGATCTAGTGTGCACACACACATTTGGATCGTTATTCAATTTCCCCCTCTCTCTCCTCTAATAACTCTCCTAATAGAAAGCTCCTATCCAAGTTTGGGCAAGTCGTTGGAAGGACCAATTGGCCACTACCCTTCTTAGTTAACGGGATTTTGATTAGTATGAGTAATTAGGGCATTATTTCTTTCTCATAAAGCCTTTTTTTAAAGTAATCAATTTGCATTGGGAATCCCATCTCAGTTTATCAAGTACGCCATTTGATAGTTCTTTGAAAATGCTCCCCAATGCATCATCAAAATCATATTTTGGTCAAGATTAAGCTTTGATAAGTGCTTTTCTATTCTTTGGTGTGTAGTTCCTTTGTTCACTACTATTAAAAAAACTTTATATCTTTATTTTTTGGGTACATTCACGTGGAAAGGTCCACGACCAAGTGATCTAATGCACCAAACATAATTCACTTTGTGTGTGGGTCCCGTGATCAACATGTGCACATGCCATTTTTGGATGTGGCAAGTCTAGCAGATGTGAATCAACTCCTCAATTGAGTTTCATAACTTGGTCGGATCCGGACAAACCATCGGACCATTAACTAGATTTCTCATGATTGGCTCCGACCTCGCTCCCCACTAACTGGCTCTGATCGGCCCTTAGCGATTTGTCGACCACTTGCGAGACCACTCACCGGCCAATCCCTGTTTGGCCAGTCATCGAAGAAGCGCTTCCCCAGTGCAGCCTTGGGCTCAAACCTCTAAGAGGTCTTTCCCACTACTTGTTGTACAACCCGATCTAAACCATTGTCCAATTGAAGAGAGCCATAAAGCCTCAGAGATTCCATTGAAGCGAAGGAAATTAAACTGGCATCACTCCAATTTTTCAAGCAAAGCTCAAAATTTTCTCCATTTTGGAAGCCTTTTTCCCATGACGACCCTCAGGGCTCCAACCCAGGTGAAGGGGTGCTTCTCAAAAGGGACTAGTGGCTTCTCTCTCGGCCAAGACTTCATAAATTTTATATGTATGTGACTATTCATCAACTTTAAGCAATTGTAAAGAGAGTAGACACTACCAAGGGAGTCCCTTCACACACTCACTTGCACTATGGGGAAAGAAGACTTAAGTAAGTTCAATGGCATTGGGTTCCACACTTGGCAAGTGAAACTCAAGGGCTACCTTATGAAGAAAGGCCTATGGAGTGTAGTGGAAAACAATGGGTAACAGGGAAACCGTGTACACTAGGGCTAGCACTTCACAATTCCAAAGCAAGAATGAACCTGCACTCGGCATCATCCTCACAACACTTCACGACAATTATGTGCATTATTTAGATGAATCCACCACCTCTCTTAATGCATGTCTGTGAGGTCCCCGCCCCATTACCATATCCATTTGGCAATAGGTGGGTACCTAACAAGTTGCTAGGTCCTAATTGCTTGAGAAAAACATAGTCAAGATAGACAAGATTTCTAACAGACAGTTTCTCGTCACCAAGTAACTTGAGTCTGAGCCATTTGGAAAGGTTTCCTAAACCTCTCTTGCAAGGAAAGCATGAACTAACACAATAATCTAACGTTCCTAATTCTCACCTTCCAAAAGAGAGAAAAGCCAAAAATCTTTTCCCCCATAGCTTTCAGGGGCACATATGTTTGGGACTTCTCGACTCTTGGCACAATGAGTCTCTAGTTTCGCTTCTCCTATCAATGAGGAGTAGAGAGTTTCTGGAGTAATCAAGACTATGCATCTTTGGCTAAAATTTGAGCCATCCCCCACTTTCCACCCCACACTCACATTTTTTAGCTTGTTTTCTAATTACTACCACATGATGGTTCATACACAAAAATTTCTTTTTAAGATTCCCACACAAGTTTGTTGAAACAGCCCTTTAAGCATGATCAAAGCAGCACCAAAACAATCTTTTCTAGAAGAAAAACAATATAAGACCCTTCTTCATTAAAATGTCCCTATCCCAAGAGTTCACTCCTCTTGGTGAGAGTTTATTGCTCTCGGTGTCTTTAGTTTCCCATAAAACTAAATTGTCCCGCAATCTGGACACAAACCCACAATAACTAACTTGCAACCTGGGCACAAACCCGCAAGTAATATCTTGCATTCTAGGCACAAACCCGCAAGATGTGTGTACCCATATGCATTGCTTTAGCGTTCACTCCGCTAAGCCCTCCTCCTTGGATATCAAAGGGAGTTTTGACTATATCGGCATGGGATTTTTGAGTGAAAAAGGTTTGAGAGTTTTCCTACTATGCAAACATTTTTTCCTACTTTAGACAATATATCCTCAAACAGTCCTTCCATATTAATACAAATTTTAAAAAATTAACAAGCTCAATTGTTGATGCGATGTCGAACTCGGATTGACCCAATGTTTAGGCAGTTTTCTCTTTCCCAATTACTCATGATGCATTGAACGAAAAAAGAAGTTTCCTATCTATCCTTGAGCAATAAAATCACTTCATAGTGGCGTATCCTCATTCATCAAGGCCTTTCCTTTGCCTTTACCATCATTGGTTCTGGCTTCATGATCATGTGATCCACCATAGTGAGTTCTCTTGGGTGCCATTCCCACTACTAGATACTTAACTTAACTTAAGAATTGTAAGCTAAAGTGTAAAGAACCCAATGGAAGTAACATAATTGATTTTAGTGCTACAATACCAGTAATTTATGGTTATGACATACATTAATCCAACATATGCTTTGATTAATTCTGTCATAGTCTTATGATACACATACACAATAACCAGTGCAATACTCTCACTCCCGTGCATTTGTGGATGACCATAATGCAACTTTGGCAAGCTTAATGCATACTAGGTTTAGGTTACGCACTCATTTACCGCAAGCAAATGATGATTGATTTTTAACTTCCTTTCTCTCAATTTTTAGTGCAAATTTGAACAAGAGACTTGTGTATGTGACACAATTGAGTGCATAACGAGCATCATAATCATGAATTTGCAAGCAAAACACATGCTTTAGATTGTTCCATTTTGCAACATCTTGAGGAATCACATATTAGAGTATAATAAGTAGAGTTTCCGCTATATCAAGCGAGCTTTAGATAGATAATAAGAATGATAGTAGTAGATTGGTAATTATCAAGAAGAGACAAGAATAGAGATGTGAAAGTGAATTGATGCAACAACTTTACATTACCGGCTTGTGCCTAGAAGTTTTTGATCTCTCAAGGCCTTGTAGAAGCTTCACCAATGAGTAGCTACAACAACAGAGTCTCCTTGTCAAGTGTGTGTAAAACTGAGTGGGAATGCGCTTTATATAGAGATTTGGAGGTGTCTTGTTACCCAAGGCAGCCCCATACCTCCCTTGCTTTCCCCCTCTTGTTAAAAGAATGAGTAGAGGTGTCACAAGCTCCTACTTAGCCATTAGAGGTGTCTCTCTTTACCCTTTTGGGTGATACACCTCATGTACTTACCCATGCCTATAGCCAACCATACCATAAGAGATCGGTCCATTGCTATGGGTCATTTATGGGCATCCATGTACATACATACACATGCACATGCATACACATACATACCTTAGACTTAGGAATTAATTTATTAACACTAGGATGAAAATTAATTGTCTAGAGTGAGCTTAGATTATCAAAATTTAATTCTGAAAGTTGCTATTAAAAGACAAGCTTGAGGATGACAAGCTAAGGTGTCAGATGCACACATCTACTATATTTAATAATTTTCAAAGTAGATAGCTATTTTTATGAAAATTCAGGACGGGATAGATTCATTTTTGAAAATATTACATCAATATATTCATCATCATTAGTTCATCAGAGGTGGAAAAACTACCAAAGAAATAAACTTTCTATTTATGACCAAAAGGATCGATATCAATCCTATACACGGGAATCCCCTCTCCAAGGGTGGCAAAGACCTTACATTCTCCCTAACTTGAAGAATTCAAATGTCCTCATTTCAAAGGTAAGTACGGATGATCTTTGAGGAGAGATGCTTTGTCTTCCCATGTTGCACCTTCTTCAAGGAAATCCGTCCATTTGATTAGGTGCTCGATGATGCTTATGTTTCAAAGCTTCCTTTCTCAAGTTTCAAGGATGCAAAGTTACTCTCTTATTAGCTAGGTATTCTAATGTTTGATCTTCCATAATAATGGCATGAGTTTGAGCCACAACTCCTCTTCCACGGCCTTTTCCTGCATTCCTTCCTCCATGACAAACCGGTTGACCTCTACCATTCGGTGCTACATGAATTGCATTTGTAGTAGTTGCTACACTTCTTCTGGGACACCTGTTATTATAGTGTCCTAGCTCATTACACTCATAACAACAAACATCAGGATGCTCAAGTTGAGTTTCTATAGTTGCAGGTACTATAGGGTGAGGTTGATAAGCTTGATTAAGAGGTATAGGGTTCCAATTGTTGGGCCCACCCCTTTGATTTCTAAAGTCTTCTCTCCCCTAATTCGTGGTCATTTCTTTAGCCAAATGTGTTTTCCTTAAGAGAGAATCCTAAAGTGATGTGGGTCTCATTGCTTCAAGACGAATATCCATGGGTTGATTCAATCCTTTGCAGAACCATGCTACCTGCTACTCAATTTGACATTTTTGGGGCATACCTTTGCAAGGTTACAAATTTGAAGTAGTAATCCCCCATTGATAAGGATATGTATTTTAGAGCAAAGAACTCATTCATTTTGACGCCTTGATGAGCTAGTGGAAGATATCGTGTTGTAACTGCTTCTTTAATATCCTTCCAAGATTGGGAAGATCCTGAAACTTCCAAGTCCTTACAATGTTGTTTCCACCATATTTTTGCATTGCTAGTAAGATGAAACATTGCAAGCATAGTTTGATTTATAGGTTGTGTTCCTGCAGCTTTGAAATAGTCTTCCATTGCCTCAATCTAGGCTTCAACATCACACTCGATATGGGTTCCCTCACCTTTGAATGTTTGTGGTTGGGCTTGTTTCAGGACAAGTTTGTTTTTTGGTGTATGGCCATGTATAAAGCATTTCATAGTACCTACTCAATAATATGCTTGTCGATGGATTGATTTAAGACTTAATGCAACACCAAGTGCTTTAAATTTCCACACTCAAAACAAAAATTGGGAAGCAACTAAGTTTATTAGATTCAAGATGCCATAACTTTATTTATATCAAGATATGTACAAAGTTGAGATCTCATCAAGAAGCTAGATGAGAATCGTTTTATTCTATTACAATATATACGAAGGTTAGCTCTACTAAAAGGCTATATGTTTCTTAGAGCTAGATTCCCAGGGACATAGTGGTACAATCGATAGGTATCTGTAGTTAAGTTTTTACAATCCACTATTTTCTTTGAGTACTAGCTTTTATACACATCTTTGCAGGGTTCATAGAATACAAGACTCTTATTTTGAGGAAAGATGCCAGGGATATAAATGGGTTTGATCATATAAGTAGGTATCACTTTCACCACTTGATTGAAAACCCATTCATTTAAGGTCATGTGAAGTCCATCTTCAGAGATAACAGTGTAGTCATTACTAGTAGTACCAAGGAAGTAGTAAAGTTGGATAACTCGCAGCTCTTTCCCCCACCGAAGCTTCTTCAGATCAGAGGAGAGGCATCCGAGCTTCCTCACATTGATGTAGAAGATGCCACCTTCGCAGTCCCATGCAAGCTCCCATCCCCTTTGGATTCTGTTGATGGAGGAGAGAAAGCATTCATCCAAATCTTCATCATGTTGCATTAAAAAGCAAAATTTGAAGAGTGACAAGCCTCAAAATACATTATCTTAAAGGTGTTGAACTTGTGATACTCGGTGTCGGCATCTTCCTGAAACATCAATGCTGGTAAGTTCTCGAACTTAAGTCTCCAATTTATTTTTCCAAATTTTCAAACAATAATAATTTTTCCAATTTCCTAATCTAGGTTGTGATACCATGTGTGAGGTCCCTGCCCCATTATCATATCCATTTGGAAATAGGAGGGAACCTGATAGGTCGCTGGTCCCTAATCGCTTGAGAAAAACATAGTCAAGATAGACAAGATTTCTAATGGACAGTCTCTCGTCACCAAGTAAGTTGAGTCTGAGTCATTGGAAAGGTTTCCTAGCCCTTTCTTGTAGGGAAGCATGAACTAACACAATAATCTAACGTTCCTGATTCTCACCAAAAGTGAGAAAAGCCAAATACCTTTTTCCCATAGCTTTTAGGGGCACGTATATTTGGAACTTCTTAACTCTTGGCACAATGAGTCTCTAGTTACTCTTTCTCTATCAATGAGTGGAGAATTTCTCAGCTAATCAAGACCACCCATCTTTGACTGGCAACCTGAACCAGCCCCCACTTTCCACCCCACACTCATAATTTTTAGATTTTTTTCTAATTACTACTACATGATTGTTCATACACAAGAATTCCTTTTAAGATTCCCATCAGAAGTTTGTTAAAACAGCCCTTTAAGCATGATCCAAGCGGTGGGAAGGGGGTACACACACAGAACATACACAACATGCCTCTCTATAGCCCATGATAATCACATCATCCCTAAACACTAGACTTCACCTTCAAAAATCACATGACTCACAGGAAAACCACCATTTTTACACCATCGGCACATACTCTATGTGATAACACACACCAAGCACAATCATCCTGTACAACTCTATTCAAGCCCTTCACCGCACACACAAACTCTCTCAATCTCTCTGTGCACAATAGACCATCAAGGGGGCACATCTACCTACCCACGCTCAAAAACACACTCACACAACAAAGCAGAGAAGGGGTAGGGAAAATCGACACCAAATGCACAATAATGATGGCTTCCTTTCAACAAACCCGACCATATACATCTCTAGCTCCTAGTCGACACACGCATCGGCAAGCATAACACATCAATTAGCAACACATCGGCTCCACACAACTCCATAGCCACATCTTGACAACATAAAACACAGCTCGACGCTAAATGGTGGAGCTCTGACGGTCCAAAAATGGCCCTTAGCTTCAAAATGGCAAAAATCCCTTGTAATGTGTGTGAACTCCCTTTTATAAGGTCTTTACAAAGCAAAAAAATTAAAAAAATGGTTTTTTTTGGCTCGTGCTACTCTATTGAGCCCATGATAGTACTTTTCTTTCCATTACAACCAAGTGGCACACCTTATTTAGCACCCTTTCCATGCACAGTGGCCCCTTCTATTTCCATCTCCCCTTTCACTGCTTGTGAATCTCCCCTTGCCGGTCATGGGACCTTGCCCTTCTCTTGGCACATGGAACCACCCCTTCAGTGGGTCTCGGGACCCTTTTGCATGAGAGACCCCTTACAACACATGAATGCACCAAGAGGAGCACCGACGGCGGTGTCAATGTCCTCTTAGTGTATAAAGCCCATGGGCACCCCCATTTGAAGACATAAGAAGAGAGACCTTGTGGATCTACCGGCGATGGAGGTCTCTTTGTGGCACAGCATTGGTGGCCCTGTGGGTGCTAGCGTGGCTTTTCGTGGTGGTCCGAGCGGTGCTAGGTGCCCGTGGGCGGCCGTTAGCCGGTTTTGGGAGGCGATGGTGGCGCATTTGACTGATGAAATGGCACTTGCGGGAGCCCAATTCTTGCACCCCTAGGGCCCAAGACCTTATCACTGTGTGCTCTCTCAAACTGTTCTCCCTCTCTCTTGCTCTTTCCTCTCAATTTAGTCTATAACAGATCAACACTTAAGCATGTAGTGAGCTCTCTTGTTCAAATTTTTGTCTTGTAGCATTGATCTCTCTCTCTCTCTCTCTCTCTCTCTCTCTCTCTCTCTCTCTCTCTCTCTCTCTCTCTCTCTCTCTCTCTCTCTCTCTCTCTCTCTCTCTCTCTCTCTCTCTCTCTCTCTCTCTCCCTCTCCGAGTCTCTCGTTTTTTACCTTTCTTAGGAAGATTCACTTGCCATTTGGTAAAACTCGGATTTTCTAGGTACAATTAGATCAGAATAGTGCCTAAAGATGAGTATAAAATTTCTTTCATCATTGAATGGGAAGCATTTTTTTATACATTGATGAGCTTTGGCCTGAAGAATGGTCCTTCATCATTTTGAGATACTACAACTAATGTATTTGACCCATTCTTGACTTCATTCAGGAGAGTATTTTTGGATGATTTCAGTGTCTTTGGAAAGAAATCAGAGCATTTGGAGTATCTCTGGAAATGCTTGAAGAGATGCAAAATATTTCAGATTGTCTTTAAACCCTTGCAAGTCAGCCATTGCTGTCACAAATGGAACATTATTGGGGAAAAGGAACATTATTGGGGTTCATTATATCCAAAGAAGGAGTCGCTCTTGATCCAAAGAAGGTGGAGGCTATTCAAAAGGTTCCCGTTCTTGAAAATCTAGAACAATTGAGTAGGTTTGTGGGATCTTTAAAATTTCATGGAATGAATTTAAGGTGCCTTTCGTATATTAGTACATTGTTGAGCCATTTGACTAAGAAAGATGTTCCATATGTTTGGAGACACACTCAGGACAAAGATTATCAAATTTTGAAGAAGATGTTAATGGGAGCACCTATCCTTCAACCTCCATAATGGAGTTCATCTTTTCACATTTTTTTGGATGCCTCTAATATTGCTATAGGTGCAGTCCTTATGCAACAAATGGTTAAAGGATGGTTCATACCAATCTACTATGCTAGTGATTGATGACGTCAGCATAAAGGAATTATAGTGTAATTGAAAGGGAAGGATTTATGCTTTGAACAAATTCAAGCACTATCTATTGGGAGACATAATTCTTTTCCATGTAGATCATCAAGCATTGTTATATCTAATTTAGAAACCCTTGTTACATGGTAGATTGGCAAGATGGATTTTATTATTGCAAAAGCTTGTTTTTGTGATGGTTCACTCACCTGAAAAGAATAATTATGTACCTGATTTTTTGAGCAGACTTGAATCGAGGGAACTAGCAATTGGCATTCCAAATCAATTACCGGATGCTGAGCTATTTTTAGTTAAAGGACTTAATTTTTATTCCTAATATCATCAGATGCAAACATTCTTTACTGATGGTTTGATGCCTGATTAATTTTCCACATATCAACATCAAAAATTCAAGCATTGAGGAGCAAGCCTTTTCTTGTAATATAGCAGGAGCATTTTACAAGAAGGGGATATATCAGATAATTAAGAGATGTGTTCTTGAGGAGGAACAATTAGTTCTGCTCCAGGAAGACCATTTTGGAAATACATATGGACATTTTTCTGGAGAAATTACAGAAAGAAAGATTTGGTGGCATACAATATGAAAAGATGCTAATTATTCAAAGGAGTGTATACTGTGTCAAATGGAAGGAAAGCCTTCTAATTCAGAGAAGGAGACATGCTTGGGTGAATAGCAATATTCAGTTTAAAGTATTTGCAATAATCAATGATTGGGTGATGCTTTACATTTCTCGGTTGGGTCCATATATTGGGAAATTGAAGCTTAGATATATTTTTCCATTCAAAATTATTGAAGAACTTGGTCAAGGGACATTTAGGTTACAGGATGTGTATGGAATAGAGGTGAAAAATCCTATGAATGGGTTCAATTTAAATAATTTTTTTGGGAAGCCTCCCATTCTTGATTGTTGTGAGTAGAGGGGGAAAATGGTTGCTTCCAATTCCAATTTGCTTGCACACTTACCGGCCAACCTCTCACTGTCTCTCCCAATTCCCATGTACACACACACACACACACAAGCTTGATAAAATAAAAGAGTGTAACAGATGAGATGTAGACTTGATTAGGGAGTACACAACACATCATAACATAGCATAAGAGAGAGGAAAGGGAAAATTGAGAGCACCTACACAAGAATGGCCTAAAGATTGTAGCCCCAAACTCCATGACACCTCTTGTGGAGTTTGGTATTTAATATTTCATATTACCTGTTGTGGTGAAAAACATTGGAGGACCCTCTTTTACACTTAGTCCACTTTACTTATGAGTGGAGAGTATCATTTTATTGCATGCCCCTTTTAGGGTGAGTTCTCACTATCCTATTTATAAAGCAGTCATAGTTGCTTAATGATAGTTTAGATCTAATACACTGTGCAAATATAAACTGGCTGAGGAATTTATGTATTGCCAACATCTTCTGCTCAACTCTTAGAACTCCAATCTACAAGTCATCAACTCACCTTTAGTAAAAAATATAGAAAGGCAAAACAATAATTACCCATTATGCTCTAGCTATCCTAATTGTAGTTAACCACATACAACAAGAGGGTGCCTAGTTTCGTAACATCCCTCCCTCCAAGGATAGAAATTGTCCTCAGTTGCTCAATAGAGAATCAACTGGACTGTGAGTGATAAAATGTGTGGAGAAGATCTGGGAAGTTTCAAAAAAAGTCTCAGACATCCATTTATCATCTTCTTTAGGTTGGCATTTAAAAGTCAAAAGAGAACGATTATAAACCATACCAGTGCGTGTAGTGGTGGTTTTGTGATCAATTATTTGGTTAGGGATGAGTTATTCTTCTTGATCTAAAAGTGTGGGTACTTCCTCACATATATGATATGTAGGTAGGGGTCCTTGAAAGGATCATAATAAACTAATGTGAAATGCATTGTGAATGTGCCAATGTGAAGGTAATTCTAAATGGGATGAAACATCATTGATCACAATAAAAATTTTGAATGGACCATAAAAATAAGGAGCAAGCTTGACAAAAACATTTGTATCAACACTTTTAATTCTTCTCTTTTCAATCCAAAGCATAACATAATCTCCTTCTTTACATTCATGTGCTTTGTGTTTATTAGCATGCTTAGTGTACAGTTCTTGTGAATGCTTAATAGCAGAGTATACACTTTCATAAATTTCATAAAAATTTACAGTGAAAGTATCAGCAACACAATGTTAGAAATTTTTGAAGCAGGAATAGGAAGAGAATGACAATACACAATCTCCAATGGAGACTTACCTGTAGTAGAGTGTGTAGTGTTGTTATAAGAAAACTGTAAAATATGCAAGTAATCATCCCATTTCTTGGGTTGAGAAGACACATGAGGTTTTGATAAATCAATAATAGTACAATTAATTTCAAGGTGGAATGCAAAAGTGAAATCAAGTGTAGTGCCAAGATTTTCAAAAACTGTAGTCCAAAAAGCACTACAAAATTTTGAATCTCTATCATCTATGATTACTTTTGGCAAACCATGATGAGGAAGAACATATTTTAAATAGAGAAGTGCATCTTGATATGCAGTGAGAGTTTCCTGCATGGAATGAACTATGATTTCTTAGAAAAACGATCAATAACAATCCAAATCATGTCATGTTTGTGAGCAGTGAGTAGCAAACCAATAATAAAGTCCATAGAAATGTATTCCCAAGGACTTTAAGGAATAGGGAGAGGGTGTAACAAACCTAATTTCTTACCTGTTGTGCTGCTTTAATATTTTGGAAAATTAGACAAGCCAAAACATACTGATTAACCTGACTTTTCATAGCAGTCCAATAAAAATCACGAGATAAATGTTGAAACGTAGTAGTAAAACCTATATGTCTAGCTTAAGGTGGTTTATGTAACTCTTCGATGAGAAAAACACGAAATAGCAGTTTTTGTTTGAAGTAAATAAAATTTTCTTGTATAGTGTATTCAAAAAAGGTGTGCACTAAATTTTCAACCATATGCAACCAATGGTTTTAAAGTCATTATCTTGTGCATAAGTATGAGGCATAGTATGAAATGAAGTTCTTGTAATAATAGATAGATTATTAAGAGAGGATCTTTGACTCAAGCATCAGCTACAACATTTTCTGTACCAGGTTGGTATTGAATGTTGGGCTGAAAAAATTGTATAAAAGCATCCAACTTAATATGTCTATTGTTTATTAGGGGTTGATGTTAAGTATGGAGCTTGATTTAACCCCTGTAATTTTTTGTGGTAAAAACACACATTTGTAAGGTCCCCATTATGAGGAGAAGCCATCGTGCATGAAGAAAAATCGCTCGTCGAAAACCAAAATTTTCATCGGAATATTCCTTTTCACCGGAATGTTATGGCCGGACGGTGACCAAAAAGTGGTTGGAAAATGACTAGTCGGTTGGTCGGTGGCCGGTAGTCAATGGCCGGTGGCCGGTGGTCGGAAGTCAATGTCCGGTGGGCCGATGGCCGAATTCAAAAGCGGACTTGTCTTCTAGAGTGCGGCCACACATGGGCGGATTGGAGGGTCCAATTTGGACTTATCTACACAAGCGCGGGTACACATGGCTGAGGGCAGCCCTTTTGGCTTATAAAAGGAGGCCATTTCTACACACATTTCGTAGTGTGAAGTTGATGCAACAAGGTGGGTGTGAGGTGGTGAGAGTGAAGCAAGGCGGGAGCTCCAAAAGGGTATAATCCCTTTGTAACCTACTACTTGTTTGAAGTACTAAAGCATTGAGTGGCTGCTTTCCGGTGGACGTAGCCCACATTGGGTGAACCACGTATATCATGGTACTCTCTCTTTCTCTCTCTACTCTATAATATCTTGTGTCTCTCTCCATTAAGTAATCTACTCAATTATCTACTTAGCTAAATCATATTTCCTAACAACTGGTATCATAGCAAGGTTTTCTCGGAGCTAAATTATCTCAAGGAAAGGATTCCCTGAATTGAGTGGGAGTAATGGCGCAGGAAGGGAAGCTCAAGGTTGAGAAGTTCAATGGAAAAAACTACCAACATTGGAAGATGCAGATTGAAGACTATCTCTACCAAAAGGACCTTTATTTGCCACTAGGTGGTCTTGCAAAGAAGCCCGCAACGATGGCAGATGAAGCATGGATTGTCCTTGATCGAAAGGCCCTGGGAACAATCCGGTTAAGCTTGGAGTCAACGGTGGCCTTCAATGTTTTGGAGATGAAGACCGCAGAGGACTTGATCAAGTCACTTGACGACTTCTACAAGAAACCATCAGCATCCAATAAGGTATTTCTCATGAAGTTCTTGTTCAATCTAAAGATGGCAGAGAATGGTTCAGTTGCAGAACACCTAAATGACTTAACACAAACATAAGTCAACTTCGATCGGTGAAAATCAATTTTGATGACGAAGTGCGAGATCTCCTTATACTATCATCTCTACTGGATAGTTGGGACAGCCTTGTGATGACTGTAAGTAATTCTATGTCTGGCACAAATACTCTTAAGTTTTATGATGTTGTGGGTGTTCTCCTAAGCGAGGAAATATGAAGGAGAAGCACAAGAGAATCATCAAGTGCTGCACTATCAGTGGAAACAAGAGGAAGGCATAAGGAGAGGTTCAAAAACCAAAAGGGTCGTGATCGCTCAAGACGGAGCAAGTCACGCACAAAGTCAGTGCTTGAATTTTGGAACTATGGCAAGAAGGGCCACGTCAAGAAGGATTGCTGGTCCAAGAAGAAGAAGATTCTCTAATTCTCTCATTAGACAATGTGTCTAATTCGTGGATAGTAGATTATGGAGCTTCATTCCATGCGACACCACACAAGCAGCATTTCCAAGATTACACCAAAGGTAATTTTGGGTATGTATACTTGGGAGATGATGAAGCTTGTGAAATTGTCGGGGGCAAAGGTACAGTTTGTGTCAAAACTGCTAACGGAAATGAATGAAAGCTTAAAGATGTTAGGCATGTTCCTTCTATTCGCAAAAAATTGATCTCTATAGGACAATTGGACGGTGAAGGCCACAACATTGCATTTGGAAGCAAACGGTGGAAGGTCTCAAAGGGATCTTTGGTGGTTGCCAAGGGAGAAAATGTTGGGACACTTTACTTGTGTACTGTTAGCACGCAACCTTTAGCTTGTGCAACAACTACAGAAGTCGACAGTGCGGTGTGGCACTATCGACTTGGGCATATGAGTGCCAAAGGAATGCAAATCCTTCAAACAAAGAAGCTTCTACCAGGTTTGAAAGAAGTGGACTTAGAGTTCTGTGAAGATTGTGTTTTATGGTAAACAAAACAGAGTAAAATTTTAAAAATCACGAAATGAAAGAAAAAATAGAAAACTTGAGTTGGTTCATTTTGACGCTTGGGGTCCTGCAAGTACACCATCACTTGGTGGCTCATTGTACTATGTAAAATTCATAGACAATACGACTAGGAAAACATGGGTTTATGTAATGAAGAATAAATTCGATGTAATTTTCATATTTCAAAGGTGGAAAGCCTTTGTGGAGAATGAAATAGGTACTAAGGTTAAATGCCTCAGATCTGACAATGGAGGTGAATATTGCAGCCAAGCTTTTGAAAGCTTTTGTGCTAGCAATGGAATTTGGAGGCAAAGAACAACCCTAAGGACACCTCAACAAAATGGAATTTCCAAAAGGATGAACAGAACAATCATGAAGCGAGCATGAAGCATGTGGCTACATGCAAGCCTACCGCTTGAGCTTTGGGTGGAAGCTGTAAGTATGTCTATGTACTTAATCAATCGGTCACCCTCAATGGCATTGGATGGGGGAGTTCTAGAAGAGGCATGTATAGGTAAACCAGTGAATTATTCATTCCTCAAAGTGTTTGGGTGTGAGGCTTTCATGCACATAGATAGAAGCCTAAGATCAAAGCTAGATGCAAAGTCCAAAAAGTGTTTGTTCATTGGCTATGGAGAAGGTGACTTTGGATATCGCCTATGGAATCCTGAAGTTGGTAAAATATTAAGGAGTAGGGATGTAATTTTTAACAAAAAAAATAATTACAAAGATTACTTGGAAAGAAAACAAACAAAAGAAACACAGGTGATGAGTACATGGAGCTTGAGGACGGTGAAGACTCAAGGAGTGCAAACGGTGACAATGTGCAACAACATCAACCAAATGAGGAGACTCAAACTATTCCCCAAAGATCTACAAGAGCAAGTAGACCTCCAGAAAGGTTCGTTCCATCCTTCAACCATCTCTTGATCTCGCAGATTCTAGAGAGCCAGAATCATACGAAGAAGCTATGCATCATGAATCCAAAGAAGAATGGATGAAGAGTATGCAAGTGGAGATGGACTCACTACATCGCAACCAAACTTGGCAGTTGGTTAAGTTGCCTAAAGGTAAGCGGGCACTTGAAAACAAATGGGTGTATAAACTAAAGGAAGAAGAGGTGGGAAGAAAAGTTACAAGTCTAGGGTTGTGGTAAAAGGGTTTTCTCAAAAGAAAGGTATTGACTTCAATGAAATATTTTCTCCTGTTATAAAAATGAACTCAATTAGGATTATCTTAAGCCTTGTGGCTGCTCATGATCTAAATCTTGAGCAATGGATGTAAATACGACATTCCCTCATGGTGATTTAGAGGAGGAAATTCACATGCTTCAACCAAAGGTGTATGAAGTAAAAGGTAAGGAGAAAATGGTTTGTAGATTAAAGAAGAGCTTGTATGGTTTAATTCAAGCATCAAGACAATGGTACTTGAAGTTTGATCGATGGATGTTGGATCATGGATTCACAAGATGCAACTCAGATCACTGCGTTTACACAAAGAATTTGGGAGATGGGAAGTTCATCATCCTAATGTTGTATGTTAATGACATGCTGATTGCAAGTGTTAACATGCAAGACATCAAAGACCTAAAAGAGGAGCTGTCTAAATCTTTTTCAATGAAATATTTAGGTGCTGCAAAGAGGATACTTGGTATGAAGATATCAACGGACAGGACGAAGAAGGCAATAAAGCTATCTCAAGAGGATTACATCAAGAAGGTAATAGAAAGGTTTGCAATGCAAAATGCAAAAATGGTTTCTACACCTTTGGCTGGTCACTTTAAACTAACCAAAGATATGTGTCCAAAGACACAAGAGTAGATAGCCTATATGTCTAAAGTTTCATATGTTGCAGCGATAGGTTCTCTTATGTATGCTATGATATGGACGAAGCCTGCACATGCAGTGGGAGTTGTAAGTAGGTTCATGGACAACCTAGGTAAAGAGCATTGGCAAGCTGTGAAGTGGATACTAATATTTTTCTTCAAGGATATGCTGATGCAGATATGGAAACTGACAAAGATACTCAAAGGAGCACTACTGGCTATGTTTTCACAGTTGGAGGCACAGCAGTAAGTTGGGCTTCAAAGCTGCAGAAAGTGGTCTCACTTTCTACCACGGAAGCATAGTACGTAGCAATGACGGAGGCAAGCAAAGAAATTATGTGGCTTCACAAATTCTTAGAAGAGCTTGGATTCAAACAAGACAATCGTCTCTTGTACAGTGATAGCCAAAATGCTATCCATCTTTCAAAGAACTCAGCCTTTCATTCAAGGACAAAGCACATTGAGGTGAGATATCACTTCATATGCACTCTTTTGGAAGAGGGACAGCTAAAGCTAGGAAAGGTGCATACAGGTGAAAATCTTGTAGACATGTTTACAAAGGTCATCAACAAGGAGAAGTTGAGATTTTTCTCATCTTCAATCGGTATTCAAGGATAAAAATCCAGGATGGAAAGCAGTCCCAGGTTTGGTTTGGAGATCAGTCTCCAAGTGGGAGATTATTAAGTATGGAGCCTGATTTAACCATTGTAATTTTTTGTGGTAAAAATGCACATTTGTAAGGCCCCCATTATGAGGAGAAGCCATCGTGCATGAAGAAAAATCACTCGCCAAAAACCAAAATTTTCACCGGAATATTCCTTTTTGCCGGAATGTTATGGTCGGATGGCAGTCGGAAAGGGGTCAGAAAATGACCGGTCGGTTGACCGGTGGCCGGTAGTCAATGACCTGTGTGACCGGTGGACAAATTCAAAAGAGGACTTGTCTTCTCAAGGGTGGCCACACATGGGTGGATTGGAGGGGTCCGATTTGGACTTATCTACACAAGGGTGGCTACACATGGCTGCCTCTCATGAGAGAGGGCAGCCCTTTTGGCCTATAAAAGGAGGCCATTTCTACACACATTTCATAGTGTGAAGTTGATGCAACAAGGTGGGTGTGAGGTGGTGAGAGTGAAGCAAGGTGGAAGCTCCAAAAAGGTATAATCCCTTTGTAACCTACTTCTTGTTTTGAAGTACTAAAGCCATTGAGTGGCTGCTTTCCCATGGACGTAGCCCACATTGGGTGAACCACGTATATTGTGTGTACTCTTTCTCTCTCTCTCTCTCTCTACTCTATAATCTCTTGTGTGTGAAAATTATCTCTCTCCATTAAGTAATCTACTCAATTATCTACTTAGCTACGTCATATTTCCTAGCAGTTGAGATAACAAGTACTTAATACTTTGATGACCAGTTTTAATGATTAAGTCAGCACCAAATAGATAGTGTTTCCAAATTTTCAAAGCCTGCACTACAACAACCAATTCTTTGGGAGGGAGAGCTCCCCTCTCTCTCCCCTCTTGTGTACAAATGAGGGATCACGAGCCTGCCCTTATACTGCGCCATCCCAAGGCCGCGACCCACATATGGATTTTTACCCAGCCGCCACGTGGCAGCTCCACACTAAATTGCACCCCCAAGGACCATAAACTCCTTCAAAAATATTTAGAAAAAACCTTTTTTTGGTCCTCTTCCCCAAGCTCCTTTAGTCTGCTCCCAGACGCGATTTTCAAGCACTCAAGACTCACTGAAACTCCACCTTCCCGGATCCAACCGCACTTGCCATCTCTGCATTTCGACCCCTTGGCATCCTCGAACCAAGGCCTTCAAAAATGAAAAAATCATATGCAACCAACTTTGGACAAAGGCACCCACTCTTCCGACTGCCATATCTCTCCGCTCCGAGCTCCGTTTGACATGCAGTCACTTCCTGCTAGCTCCGTATGATGCACACCCTACTCTAGAACTTCGTCGGTGCTCAAAAGATGCCAGATGGTGTATTCTCCAATGCGGCCAAGTGCGCTCAGACCCGGCCCCCGGAAAAATTTCAATTGATCATACCTTGCAAACCATAACTCCTATTCTCAATCTGAAAAGACAGGTAGGCTCCATGAATTGAGCTCTACACACCTGTACCTTGACTTCCACTTGGATCACCTGTCCCCAGCTACCCTATCCGGCAAGAATCTGCAAACCATTAAAACTTCAATCTTCAATAACTTGGGCTCCGTAGCTTGGTTTGATGAGCCGTCTGGGCCTACTCCTTCAGCACTTCAAGCTCTTCATTCCTGGACCCAAAAGTTGCACTTTTCATCTCCTTCACCTGCTACCCAAATTAGCCCATTATGGAGCCTTCCTTGGCCTATAAGCCGCATTATGCATACAATTCCGCTGCTACCTTCCATCCCATGATTTTTCTAGCTGCTCCAGCCCTTTCCATGCTTCTGTTAGCCCGCATACATTTGCCCATGCCACCTTCTAGAGTCGACACACTTTGGATGCACCATCATTGCCGACCCCCCTGTTGAGCATTTATGCTCAACCACATAAAAGCTTTATTCTTTTTCTAACTGCAAAACCTGACACACACTATGAGAAAACTAAAACCATATGTACACTGTTTTATTGCATCCTATTGCCAAACCTTCAAGTGGGTTGCCCCACCCCTTGTATAAGAATCTGATGCACTGCTGGCACTAACTCCCTTTCAAAATAGAGCTTGAGACGTAGACCATTTACCCTATGTTTAAGAAACCGACCATCCAACCTGATTAGTGCATAAGTACCATTGGGAAAAACTTGATGAACCTTGTAAGGTCCCATCCACTTTTTCTTGAACTTCTTCTGAAAGGTGAAGTCAAGATAACTCTCGTAATTCATCACTAGATTGCCCTTCTCAATCTGCTTGGCTGGCAAATGTTGGTGGAAATTTGCTACCCTTCTTTCTCGCTGCTTCACATAAAAACCCGTTGCTGCCTCATGATCCATCTTCAAAGTTTCAAGACTTGTAATCCTATCCTGCAAAATATCTTGATGAGTTTTATCGATTCGCCATAGACCTTTGAGAACCCCTAGTTGCACATGCACAGGCAGGATCGCTTCCTTGCCATATACCAACTCGTAGGGAGTGAAGTTGGTTGCCACCTTATATGAATTCTGTAAGCCCACAAACATTTATCAAGGTTAGATTCCCACTCTTCAACCTGCTGGTATATATACTTCGTAATCATCTTGACTATCTGCCCATTTGCACTCTCCACCAAACCATTGCACTGCGGGTGGTATGGAGATGAAAATCGGTGTTGAATCCCCAATTTGTCCACCAGAGCACACACCAACTTACTTCTGAATCCTTGTCCTCAATTTGATATAAGTATCCAAGGCACTCCAAAGCGACAACATATGCAATCAAATACAAAGTGAGCAACAGTATGCGTATTTACCTCTTTGACTGCTTTAGCCTCGACCCACCATGTAAGGTAGTCTATGGCCACTACCACATATTACTTACCGCTCACTGACTTGGGAAATGGACCAATTGCATCCAAGCCCCACTTTTCAAAGGCATCATGTGCAATAATAGTGCCCTGTTGCTCAGCTACCAGTCGTCTTTCACCCATCACTTGGCACTAATGGCACTGTTAGGAAATAAGACGTAGCTAAATAGATAATTGAGTAGATTACTTAATGGAGAGAGACAGGTTTACATACACGAGATTATAGAGTAGAGAGAGAGAGAGAGAGAGAGAGTACACACGATATACGTTGGCTCACCCAATGTGGGCTACGTCCACGGGAAAGCAACCACTCAATGGCTTTAGTACTTCAGAACAAGAAGTAGTTTACAAAGGGATTATACCCTTTTGGAGCTCCCGTCTTGCTTCACTCTCACCACCTCACACCCACCTTGTTGCATCAACTTCACACTCTAAAATGTGTGTAGAAACGGACTCCTTTTATAGGCCAAAAGGGTTGCCCTCTCTTATGAGAGGCAGCCATGTGTAGCCGCCCTTGTGTGAATAAGTCCAAATCGGACCCTCCAATCCGCCCATGTGTGGCCACCCTTGTGTAGACAAATCCGCTTTTGAATTCGGCCATTGGCCATTGAATTCAGCCACCGGCCACCGACCATTGACTACCGACCACCGGCCAACCAATTGATCGTTTTTCGACCACTTTTCGGCCGCCGTCCGGCCATAATATTCCGACGAAAAGGAATATTCCGGTGCCCTTGATTTTTGGCCGTGAAAATTTTGGTTTCCGGCGAGTGATTTTTATTTTCGGTGAGTGATTTTCCTTCACGCACGATGGCTTCTCCTCATAATGGGGGCTTTACAAATGTGCACTTTTACCATAGAAAATTACAAGGGGTAAATCAGGCTCCATACTTAACAGGCACGTCTTGCACCAGTAATGCACATCTCGCACAACAGAAGGCCACCAGAACCCACTTCTTAAGACACAAAACAAAACTTGACTCTTACCCTGATGACCGCTTTCCTCGTGGCATTGTTCCAATACCATGCCGATCTCTTCTTTGTAAAGGACATGACGTAGCACCCCATCTCGACCGTGCACCATAAGATCTTCGCCAACAAGAGTGAACCTTTTAGCCTTTTGAACAACTCTCCTCTTTTGTAGCTTGGAAAGCCCGTCGGAACATTGACCTGTACTCAAGAAATCATCAATATCCTTCAAAGTCTCTCTACATGTATAAGTGGCCGGCCCCACATACAAACTCGACACTTGAGTCTAAACACGACTGCTAGCCAGCCGATCTGCTTCCTAGTTTTGTTCTCCCCTCACATGTTTGAACTGCCATTGGCCCGAAAGTTGTTTGACAACCAGTAGAGCATCACCCTTTACGACCAACCTTGATATGCCAAAGTCAATGCATTGCTTGAGCCCCAAGTGTAAAGTAAGATATTCTGCTTCATTGTTGGTATGCACCTCCTCCAAGTCGTAAGCTTTGGAAAAAATGAATGTGCCGTGTGGATCTTGAATGACTACTCCTCCACCTGCTTTCTGTGTTACTCGTCTATAAGCGCCATCAAACCACATCGTGAAGGCCCCTTCCAAGTCAGGTTCCTCCTTATCCTCCTCTCGTACCACCCTTGGATAAATTGGTAACTCAACCTCCTTGTTGAGTAGGATATCCACCAAATGAGACCGCCGAGTGTGATCCACTTTGAGCTCAAACTCAAACTCTTGAAGCTCGATTACCCACTTCACGATTCGCTTCCCTAGCTTCAAGTGTAGCACCAATTCAGGCAAAAGATTGTTAGCAGTCAATACATAAAACTTCTGAACGACCAAATATACTTTGAACTTTCTGCAGGCAAAGACCAAAGCCATCACCCACTGTTCTGCCTCCGTATAAGTAGCTTCACCCGGACTAATGACCTTGCTTTCGAAATAAATAGGCTTATAACTCCTTCCTACCTTTTGTAGCAATACTGCTCCGATAGCCACCGTTCCCACCGTCATAGCAATATAAAAATCATCCTCATGATTAGGAGGACATATTGTAGGTAACTGACATAGAATACCTTTCACTATATCAAAGGCCTCGTGTGCTTCCTCATCCCACTGAAATCCATGCACCTGTTGAGCCCTTTTCTGAAGAGGGTAGACATATTGAGATAAGATCCAAAAAAAGCGGGATAAATACTTTAACTTATGCACGAATGACGCCAATTTCATTGCACTAGTTGGAGGCTCCATAAGAACCAATGCTTTCACCTTCTCTGGGTCTGCTTCAATTCCGTTCTGTGATACCACATGACCCGACCCTTGGTTGTGCTAGCTTGCACTTCTTTGGATTCAATTGACCGCCTTCTTCATCCAGCCTTTGAAAACACAGCCTTAACTTGGACAAATGTTCTGCCCTGGAACTATAGCAACCAATATCATCCATAAACACTCTGATGAACTTATCCAAGTAAGGCCCGAACACCCTGTTCATCCAATCTTGAAAAGTCGCATACGCATTCACCAGTCCAAAAGGCATCCTACGATAGGCAAAGCAACCCCATGGAGAAATGAAGGTAGTCTTTAACTGGTCCTCCAAAGCAATACCGATTTGAAAATACCCTAAAAACCCATCCATAACGGAATAGCGTTCATGTCCGGCAACCTGGTTTAAATCTCATCTTGAAATGGCAAAGGGTAATGGTTCCGCTTGGTTGCAGCATTCAAAGGCTAATCTACACATACTCACCATTTTCCATTTTTCTTCGGGGTAATGACAACAGGAGAAACCCACTCAGACTCCTTTACTAGGTATATAATACCTGCCTCGAGGAACTTGTTGATCTCCTCCCATAGAGCTTCCTTTTGAATATCTCCCAACCTTCTGAGCTTTTGTTCTTTTGTCTTGTATCCTTCTTTAAGCAGAATTTGATGCTCCACTCCTTTAGCTCCCCTCAGATCCTTATACTCCATTGCAAATAAGTCTGGGTAGGATGCACATAGGTCCATATAGCCTTCCCTGTCCTGCTTTGTTAAATCTCCTAGCATATCTTCCACCTCTTTAGCTTGCAGACTACAAACAAGAACTTGCATACCTCTCCTTGCAGTGGTAGAGTCTACTGTGACTCCAAACAAATCTGTATCTAGCTTCAATAAAACCTCATCACTCTCTTCCTCTTTGACACTGGTCAACCCTTCATCATAAGTAGACTCCGTTTCGTACTCATAACTGGTATTGAAATCTCGATTATCTCCACCAGCTGAGGGATGAAAATGACTTTCCTTGGTCTTTAGATCCAACACAATTTGTCTTCCATTTTCCCGATCTGGCAAGGTAAACACCCCGGTCCCCCAATCTTGCTAGGCTCCAATTGCCAACAGCCATGGCCTCCCCAATATAATTGGATAAGCATTCTCTCATGCTTTCATGACAAAAAAATCAATTAAGAATTCAATTCCCATAACCTTTACCTTCACATCATGTGCCACTCCTAAACAACGAGCTTTGGCATGATTAGCCATCCTCATTCACACATTGGATCTGACAACAGCTTTCATGCCAATATCCCTCATAGCCGACTCCGTAATAACACAGACTTGGGCACCACCATCGATGTAGGCTTGAACCTGTTTCTTCTTCTCAATCAAAACATCCACCACCGGAAGCACATCGGTCGGACTCCCCACTTTTAAGGCTAGATTCTGTATTGTATGCACCTCTCCTCCCACTCGAGGAAGCCTCGTGCTGACACTGGTTGGCAATTGCCTTCTTAACTTAGGGTTTAATGCAAGTAGCTGCCCAAAAGTGATGTTAGCCTTTTGATTTTGAACATCTCTTACCAAATCATACTCCGGATTACCGCGTCCCACCTGAAAATCCTTTTGGGTAATTCTCCGTCTTCGCCTTCTTCTGCTTGGCTCTGGTTTCTCTCTACCTTCATTTACCTTCTCTTTCCCCTTCTTTGCTCTAGTTTGACACTCCGTCTCGGTCTCCCTTTCACCTCGTGCTCTTTTGTTGGCCATGATGTCAACCTCCTGCCTATCAACACCAATAATGTTAACCCTTGATATTTCATCATTACCTGATGGAGCTACCTGTGCTTGCTTTTCAACCTCTTGCTGCCCTCTTTGGCCATTAAACTGTTCTTGACCACGGCCTTGACCAAAAAGAGGATACATGCCGCCCCTTTCCCTTGGTGGGTGAGGGCAATCTGGAGCATAGTGGCCCTCCTCTCTACAATTGTAGCACCTGCCATGCAATTTCTTAGCCCTGCCTCTTCATGTCCTCGCTTGACCTCTATCCATAACACTTAAACATAACTCTTGCATTTGCTCAGACAAATCTTGAACTATACGTACCCATTGTTGAGGAACGGTTGCTACCCCTTGATTGGGCTGATTCTCTGTTTGAACTTCTTTTCTCAGATTCAAAGTCAGATTGGGAACCATCGCCTCATATCCCAATGCACCTTGCACCTTACCCTAAAACCGCGCAATAGCAACTGCCCCGTTGTAATCTTCTGGGCCCTCGAAATCCACCTTTTCACAAACTTTGGGATGTAAACAAGACATAAACTTTTCCAATTAAAGGTACTCACCATTGACCAATTGCATGGCCACTGCAAAGTCCCTCCAGCACTCTTCAAAGCGGGCGAGGAAGACGCTAAATTCCTCATTCATGTCCTGCTTCAAATTTTTCAACCTTGCATCCAAGTCAGCAGGAGACACCTCTTGTCGAAAATCTTGCAGAAAACGGGCCCGCAACACCGGCCACATAATTCTTGGCTCTCCCTCCAACCCATAGAACCATGTCTTTGCTTTTCCCCGCATGAAGAACGGGATCGTTTGCATCTTGCTATCTTCATTCGGCATATGCAATGACAGCATATACAACTCAAAATTGGCCATACACTCTTCCGGATCTCCTTCACCGGCAAAAACTGGTCCATAACTATGTGTTGCCATCTCTCCTTGATGGAAATAACCGTCTTTGATCAACACCGATGAGAAATCAGCAGCTCCTCAGTGGGGGCACCAAAAGATGGAGAGGGGGAATAGGGAACACACCGAGCACACAAAATATTTGCCTCTCTATAGCCCAGGGATTCCACAGCACCCCTAAACTCTCAAATAACACCTTCAAATTGGCTAATTTGTACTAACAACTCCACTTTAACATACAAAACAACTATCTCACACCTTGCAAAAAACACCCTGCAGCACAAATGCACCCACACTGCTCAACTCACCCTTTCCGACTCACAAAACACTCCTAATCTTCCCTCTTGGTAGCACCTTTCAAGCTGCAGGCAAACCCTCTGCAAGCAATGGCCAATACACAAAGAGTGAGAGAAAAGGAGGGGAATGGGAGAAGCAACACAAGAGATAGGGGCAAATAAGTGGTATTATTGCATAGGGGAGTCGTACAATCAAGTATGCACCTTCAATGGCAAGCTTGGCACCACACAAGCTTCAAGCTTCCAATCACACACTTAGGCAAAAAAAGCCCTCAAATTTTTGCATTTACATCCTTTTATAGGGGTGCCTCTAGGAGGTCCAAAAAAAGAAAAATGGATGAGTTTCTCCTCCCGTGGCCTTCACTTAGAGCTTCTTTTAGAATTTGTTTGCATTGCCAACACTTGGCATATTTGATTTTTGGAAACATTTGCATGGTGTACACCTTGGTTCTTTGTCCCTTCCATTTGGCCGCCCGGATTTCCCCTTGGACCTTTGAGTGTCCTTGGCCTCGCCCTTTAACTGTTTCTGTCAGCTCACCTCTCTGCAGCGAGACCCCTCCCCTCCTTGAGCAATAGTGATGTCGCTATTGGGGGGGGGGATACCCCCTTCCCTAAAAATTTAGACCCTTAGCGGGCGTGGGCACTGGCCCTGAATTGCCACATCATCACTGTGAAATTCCACCTCATGCGGGCGCTCGTGGGCGCGCCACCGCCTCTGCACCGCCAAAACCGCTGCCAAATGCCACGCAACACCGACGCATCACCAACAGGAGGGAGAGCTCCCCTCTTGTGTACAAATGAGGGCTCACGAGCCTGCCCTTATATTGCGCCATCCCAAGGCCGCGACCCGCATATGGGTTTTTACCCGACCGCCACGTGGCAGCTCCACACTAAATTGCACCCCCAAGGGCCATAAACTCCTTCAAAAATATTTAGAAAAAACCTTTTTTTTGGTCCTCTTCCACAAGCTCCTTTAGTCTGCTTCCGGACTCGATTTTCAAGCAGTTAAGACTCACTAAAACTCCACCTTCCCGGCTCCAACCACACTTTCCATCTCTGCATTTCGACCCCTCGGCATCCTCAAACCAAGGCCTTCAAAAATGAAAAATCATCTGCAACCAACTTTGGACAAAGGAACCCACTCTTCCAACTGCCATATCTCTCCGCTCCAGGCTCCGTTTGATATGCACTCACTTCCTGCTAGCTCCGTATGATGCACACCCTGCTGTAGAACTTTGTCGGTGCTCAAAAGATTCCAGATGGCGCATTCTCCAATGCGGCCAAGTGGGCTCAGACCAGGCCCACGGAAAAACTTCAATTGATCATACCTTGCAAACCATAGCTCCAATTCACAATCTGAAAAGACAGGTAGGCTCCATGAATTGACATCTACACACATGTACCTTGACTTCCACTTGGATCACATGTCCTCTGCTGCCCTATCCGGCAAGAATCTGCAAACCATTAAAACTTCACTCTTCAATAACTTGGGCTCCGTAGCTTGGTTTGATGAGCCATCTGGACTTGTTCCTTTAGCACTTCAAGCTCTTCATTCCTGGACCCAAAAGCTTCACCTAGTGCCCAGTGAACTCGGCTATATCCTCCTCTTGCCCCCATTTTTGGAGGTGACTATATAAACAATGTCTCATACTTGCCTCCATCTGTTTTGGCACACTTATTGGCTTATTTGAGGTCTTGGTTTTCATTCAGGTAGCTTTGATTCCTATGTTTTTTAAAAACACGAATTATTACGACCGACTTTCCCTTGGGTGTCTATCCGCCTAGAAACAGGTTTGGGTGGGGAGCATCCTTGTGGAGGGTATATGTGGTTCAAGTGCTTGGGGTTCATTTCTATGGTTGGAATGGAGTACTCCTTATCACTACACCTATGTATTCCTTGTTACGTATAGTTACCTCCCTTGGGTGTCTATCCGCTTGGAAACAGGTTTGGGTAGGGAGCATCCTTACGAGGGGTATAGGTGGTGCAAGTGCTTGGGGCTCATTTCTATGGTTGGAATGGAGTGCTCCTTATCACTACACCTATGTATTGTTTGTGATGTATAGTTACCTCCCTTGGGTGTCTATCCACCTAATGTTTGGGTAGGGAGCATCCTTGTGGAGGGTATAGGTGGTGCAAGTGCTTGGGGCTCATTTCTATGGTTGGAATGGAGTGCTCCTTATCACTACACCTACGTATTGTTTGTTATGTATGGTTACCTCCCTTGGGTGTCTATCCGTCTGGAAACAGGTTTGGGTAGGGAGCATCCTTGCGAAGGGTATAGGTGGTGCAAGTGCTTGGGGCTCATTTCTATGATTGGAATGGAGTGCTCCTTATCATTCCACCTATGTATTGTTTGTTATGTATAGTTACATCCCTTGAATGTCTATCCACCTGGAAACATGTTTGGGTAGGGAGCATCCTTGCGGAGGGTATAGGTGGTTGCAAGTGCTTGGGGCTTGTTTTTTCTTTATGTTTATATGTATATTATTTTACTTTATTGTACAATTGTTCAATTAAATTCTATTTTTTGAAAACTTATTATTTTTACGATTGTATGAATGTATAGGTGGCTTGTGAACTTGTCATGGATGCCAATGCTTGCTCTCAGAACATCAATGCAGCTACTTCTAGTCATCCATCGACTGGGTGGTGAAGTATCAAACAATGGAGCTTCCAATAAAGGGAAGTGCAAGGTCGACGGTGGTAAGGTACCATGGCCTGATTGGCAATTTGCCGACAATGTAAGATCATTTATAGATTGGCGTTGCAAATTATGTGGCAAAGAAAAATCAGGAGGTGCACCTCGTATTAGGGAACACTTCCTTGGATCAGGGAATGGAACAACTAATAGGTCTAATGGAGGTAGATGTAATGGTGTAGGTCATGAGAGTGCCACAAACGCTTGAGAGAGTTGTTAGGAGGTGTATCCAATGCAAGGCAACCTAGAATACCGACTCCAAATCTTCATGCTTCAGAGCACCAAGGTAGTGCTAACTCAGCACAATGCAGACAAAATAGTGGTGCACCGTCCATGCTGACCAACACACACACACACGCACACAAAGAGTTAGCACTCAAGATGGATCGCCCAAGTTTAGGGTTGAAATGCATAGAACAAGGAAAGTAAGTCTAGAGCAAAGCTTTTGATCAATTGCTCTTGAAGAGTCACAATCTGCTCTTGCACAAGCTATCTATTTTACAGGCGGTTCTATGTTGATGGTCACACAAGAGTCCTGGAAGCATGCATGGAAGAAGATTGGTGAGTATGGGGCTAGCTTTTCCCCTTCAAATGTGGACAACCTTCTTGGATAAATGCTTCGGCGACACCCAAAAAGAAGTTGACAGATTGATCTTGATATCAGGTGATCAAACAGGAGGCACTATAGTCGATGATGGACGGTTAAATGTCCAACGTAGGCCGTTGATCAAAGTTATGATATTCAGTCCTTGAGGGGAGTGCTTCATTAAATTGGTTGACAGCTCAGGTGAGATAAAGTCAGGGAGCTATATAGAACAATTCATAAAGTTGGTGTCCCAAATGTAGTACAGGTGATAATGGAAAATGCCAAAAATTGTAAAGCAGCGGGTCGTCTCTTGGAGGAGAGCTTTTCTAGCTTGTAATGTTTGGTTGCAATACATATAGCTTGAATCTTGTGTTGCAGGATTGGTATAAGAAAGAGGACATTGATTGGTTCAAAATCATTATAGATAATTCAAGAAAGGAGGTGAAGTTTATTTTGAAGAGACACGTGTGTTGGACATGTATCGGCAACGCATGTCCACAATATTGAAGCTTCCATGTGAAAATAGATTTTGCACTAACTTCTACACTATGGAGAGTCTTTTGCAAAATAAAAATGTTGTTTTGAAGACATTTGTTTGTGCAGGCTTCTATGAGTGGGAAGCAGAGCAACCAGTATGAGTAAAAACAAAGGTTCAATCTGTGAAAGTGCTTATTAACGACAGAAACTTTTGGTCTAATGTTGGGGACACATACTTGGTGATGAGACCTATGATGATATCTTTGAGTCAGTTTGATCTTAAGCATTAGGAAAAGTTTGGACTCAAAAATGGGCCTTGTAAGAATTGCTGATGTGGCATAGCTTTCAAAAAGTGGGGATCGGTAAATTTTTTGCAAATAAGATCCAAACTTGTCGGAGGTTGGATATTTAGAATCTACTCTTCAAATGCTATCTATTGATATATAGCATGCATGTATCGGACATTGCCTTCATGTAGATCTAGAAAAAGGTGATTTTAGATTACTGTAACGGTAACAAAATTTGGTTGATTGAAAAAAAATGGCATAACTTTCATAGAAGTCATCCAAACTTTTCGGACCTTGGCTCTTTCGAATCCATTTTTCAAGAACTTTCCAATGAGCAATATTTAGAGGGGTCTACCGGGTTGCTTTCTTTTGTACAACTTTGATGATGTGGCACTCTTAAAAGGCCCAAAAATGATTTCAAATTTTTCCTAATGTTACCCAATATAGGAAAGGTGTACATGGGTTTGTACATGGGTTGGTATAATGTTCATGAGAGCTTGAACTCTCCTTCAAAGCCAAAAAATTGTTTGATCAAGCCCTGGAGAGCACCTTTTAATAAGGCTAAAAGAGATATCTTAAATAAGTATGTACATGCTTGATGAGTTAGTGCACATAGCCCACTACATAGTGTTGCTTTTCTGCTTGATCAAGAGTACTAGAACATGGATTGTGATGATTTAGATGAGGAGATGATTGAAGACTTCTATCTATGATGTGGTAAGTAATTTCTACAGCAATACAGATGATTAAGCCCAAGTAGATATCGACTTGACAAAGTACATGGTAAAGTATGGCCTTTTAAATTCGAAGTTTGTGCAAAACCTTGCATTGAAACAACTAGCATGGAGATGGTGGCTCATGAATGGTGCTTCGGTGCCTACATTGCATCGATTGGCCGTCGGGGTTCTTGAACAATGTGCTTCCAATTCAAGTTCCAAGAGAAACTGGAGTACGCACAGCTATGTACGCTCGAATATTTGTAATCGGCTTCTTAGTGACTGGGCCGAGAAATTGGTTTACCTATATTGCAATTAAAGGCTATTCAACAATATTCAATCTGAAAGGTATGAAGAAGATAGACCACGGTGGACTGTGGATATGAATGGAGATGACCAAGAGCAAGGGGAAGGGGAAGAGGTGACAGTCAAAGAACTGGAGTTATGTGAGCTTGGTGGATGTTCTTTGCTTGAATTGAATGCAAACCTTGAGGTGGATGATTTACCTCGTACTCAGCAACAAAGGGCATTGCGGAGCAACAATGTAAACGCAGATAACATTGTAGGTTAACACTTCATTGAGGTGCATAACAATTGAATTTAATGCCAACCCTTTTTTTTGTGGCTTGTGGCTCCCAGTGACATACCACAAATTTTATTTTATTGCCGTTTAAGACGGTAGTCTGAGCATTATCACTTACAAAATTAAAAAGTATCATAAATTTTGTTTGCAATTCCAATGGAGAACTTTAGACACTTTGAATTTATAACATTACTTTATGCACCAAGGAAGACTATGAAATCTTCATGGATCAATTTACCAACATTCAAAAAGTCACAGTAAGTTTTACAAAGCTTCTATGTTGAATGCAAGGGAGATATATACAAGGGTCATAAGAGTCATTGCAGCCCACTCCTGGCTAAGATGTTTACAAATTACAAAGATAAATTCAAACTATCCAAAATAGAGTCTCTCTCCCTTACAGTTGCTGCCAATAAGCATTGATAGTCTTTCTCCATTTTAAATATCGAATACGTAAGCTTGTCAATTGGAGCCTTGCAAATGTGGCATTCTTTTTATTTACCATGTTTTGCATGAGACATGGAAAATGATACATGTGGCCACAAGCTATTATGTAGTGTCCACCCCAACTATGGAAAAAGTGTCTGCAAATCGGGCAAGGGCCAATTGTATCCTCAGTGTGACCTGGAGGTGGATGCAATGTGTTAGGATGCTCGATCATTGTCATGTTCGATTGTTGTTGAACCCGTTCCTCCATTTCATGGATTTCACACCTGAACAGCTTGATATCTCTCTGTAACTCTTTGTTATTGCTTGAGTCCCCTTCCCTTGTCGTCTGTGTGGAGGTACGAAGCTGTGTTTGAAATTCCTCCACAATGTCATGTCTTTGCATAGCAGAGCCAGCCATGTTAAGTATGGAGCCTGATTTACCCTTGTAATTTTCTGTGGTAAAAGTGCACATTTGTAAGGCCACCATTATGAGGAGAAGCCATCGTGCATGAACGAAAATCACTCACAGGAAACCAAAATTTTCACGGACAAGAATCAGGGGCAACTTTAGAGGCCTTGGAGGCGGAGGCCCCCGAGACTTTTTTTTTCACCGGAATATTCCTTTTTTCCGGAATATTATGGCCGGACGGCGGCCAGAAAGTGGTCGGAAAACAACCGGTCGGTTGGCCGATGGCCGGTAGTCAATGGCTGATGGCCGGTGGTCGGAAGTCAATGGCCGGTGGTCGGTGATCAGACGTCAATGGCCGGTGGTCGGTGATCGAAAGTCAATGGCCGGTGGCCGAATTCAATGGCCGGTGGCCCAATTCAAAAGCGGACTTGTCTTCTCAAGGGCGGCCACACATGGGCGAATTGGAGGGTCCGATTTGGACTTATTCGCACAAGGGTGGCTACACATGGCTGTCTCTCATAAGAGAGGGCAGCCCTTTTGGCCTATAAAAGGAGGCCATTTCTACACACATTTCATAGTGTGAAGTTGATGCAACAAGGTGAGTGTGAGGTGGTGAGAGTTAAGCAAGGCGGGAGCTCCATTAAGGGTATAATCCCTTTGTAAACTACTTCTTGTTTTCAAGTACTAAAGCCATTGAGTGGCTGCTTTCCCGTGGACGTAGCCCACATTGGGTGAACCACGTATATCGTGTGTACTCTCTCTCTCTCTCTCTCTCTCTCTCTCTCTCTCTCTCTCTCTCTCTCTCTCTCTCTCTCTCTCTCTCTCTCTCTCTACTCTATAATCTCGTGTATATAAATCTGTCTCTCTCCACTAAGTAATCTACTCAATTATCTATTTAGCTACGTCTTATTTCATAACAACTGGTATCAGAGCAAGGTTTGCTCGTAGCTAAATTATCTCAAGGAAAGAATTCCTTGAATTGAGTGGGAGTTATGGCAGAGGAAGGGAAGCTCAAGATTGAGAAGTTCAACGGCAAAAACTACCAACATTGGAAGATGCAGATTGAAGACTATCTCTACCAGAAGGACCTCTATTTGCCACTAGGTGGTCTTGCAAAGAAGCCCGCAACAATGGCAGATGAAGCATGGATTGTCCTTGATCGAAAGGCACTGGGAACAATCCGGTTAAGCTTGGCGTCAACGGTGGCCTTCAATGTTTCGGAGATGAAGACCACGGAGGACTTGATGAAGTCACTTGACGACTTCTACGAGAAACCATCGGCATCCAATAAGGTATTTCTTATGTAGCGCTTGTTCAATCTAAAGATGGTAGAGACTGGTTCAGTTGCAAAACACCTAAATGACTTTAACACAAACATAAGTCAACTTCGATCAGTGAAAATCAATTTCGATGACGAAGTGCGAGCTCTCCTTATACTATCATCTCTACCGGATAGTTGGGACATCCTTGTGATGGCTGTAAGTAATTCTATCTCTGGCACAAATACTCTTAAGTTTGATGATGTTGTGGGTGTTCTCCTAAGCAAGGAAATGCGAAGGAGAAGCACAGGAGATTCATCAAGTGCTGCACTATCAGTGGAAACAAGAGGAAGGCTTAAGGAGAGGTTCAAAAACGAAAAGGGTCGTAATCGCTCAAGGCGGAGCAAATCACGCACAAAGTCAGTTCTTGAATGTTGGAACTGCGGCAAGAAGGGCCACGTCAAGAAGGATTGTTGGTCCAAGAAGAAGAAGGAGACAGAGTCTCAAGACAACAAGCCAACATCGAAGGCCAATGTGGCAGGTAAAGTAGAGCAAGATGCTCTAATTCTCTCATTAGACAATGTGTCTAATTCCTGGATAGTAGATTCTGGGGCTTTATTCCATGCGATACCACACAAGCAACATTTCCAAGACTACACCAAAGGTAATTTTGGGTATTTATACTTGGGAGATGATGAAGCTTGTGAGATTGTCGGCAAAGGTACAGTTTCTGTCAAAACTGCTAACGGAAATGAATGGAAGCTTAAAGATGTTAGGCATGTTCGTTCTCTTCGCAAAAATTTGATCTCTACAGGACAATTGGACGATGAAGGTCACAACATTGCATTCGGAAACAAACGGTGGAAGATCTCAAAGGGATCTTTGGTGGTTGCCAAGGGTGAAAAAGTCGCTACACTTTACTTGTGTACTGTTAGCACGCAACCTTCAGCTTGTGCAGCAACTACAGAAGTTGACACTGCGGTGTGGCACTACCGACTTGGGCATATGAGTGCCAAAGGAATGCAAATCCTTCAAACAAAGAAGCTTCTACCAGGTTTGAAAGAAGTGGACTTAGAGTTCTGTGAAGATTGTGTTTATGGTAAACAAAAGAGGGTAAAATTTCAAAAATTAGGAAATGAAAGAAAAAATAAAAAACTTGAGTTGGTTCATTCTGATGTTTGGGGTCCTGCAAGTACACCATCACTTGGTGGCTCATTGTACTATGTAACATTCATAGACGATGCGACTAGAAAAACATGGGTTTATGTCATGAAGAATAAATCGGATGTATTTTTCATATTTCAAAGGTGGAAAGCCTTTGTGGAGAATGAAACAGGTACCAAGGTTAAATGCCTCAGATCTGACAATGGAGGCGAATATTGCAGCCAAGCTTTTGAAAGCTTTTGTGCTAGCAATGGCATTCAGAGGCAAAGGAAAACCCCAAGGACACCTCAACAAAATGGAATTTCGGAAAGGATGAACAGGACAATCATGGAACGAGCACGAAGCATGCGGCTACATGCAGGCCTACCGCTTGAGGTTTGGGCGGAAGCTGTAAGTACCTCTGTGTACTTAATCAACCGGTCACCCTCAACGGCATTGGATGGGGGAGTTCCAGAAGAGGCATGGACAGGTAAACCGGTGAATTATGCATTTCTCAAAGTGTTTGGGTGTGAGGCTTTCATGCACATAGATAGAAGCCTAAGATCAAAGCTAGATGCAAAATCCAAAAAGTGTTTCTTCATTGGCTATGGAGAAGGAGACTTTGGGTATCACCTATGGAATCCTGAAGATGGTAAAATCTTAAGGAGTAGGGATGTAATTTTTAATGAACAAAATATGTACGAAGATTACCTCGAAAGAAAACAAACAAAAGAAACACGTGATGAGTACATGGAGCTTGAGGACGGTGAAGACTCAAGGACTGGAAACGGTGACAATGTACTCCAGATGGTAGTCAACTCCGTATGTATATCTTTAAATAGATATTTATCATTCATATAATTTTGATCAAAAGGCCATTACCCCTTTTGATCCAAGTATCCTATTTTAACCCATAGGTTAGTTTTTCATATTTTTGTTTTTTGTCATATTTCTAGGCCAAAAAAATCCTAAGTGTATACAGCAAACTCATTTAACAACTTGTGATAAGTAACATTACTTTTTGTTTAAGTGAAAAACCAAAACTTTGTAAGCTCTCATGGGTATATCCAATCCAACATCCCTCCTTCAGTATGTGTTGTGCTAAAGCGAGAAATCTACCAAAACACTCCTAGTTTTAAATTATTTTTCAAAAAATACAAAAAAAAGCATTATCAAGCTGTACATTAGCTAGATATGAACTTATAATCAATGTTTTATCATTTTCAAAATCCCCACAGATTATCTCTTTAGCATAGTCATCCATCAGATCCATCTTTAATATTAACTAAGTGTTAGAGGTAAAAAACCAGTTTAATTTTAAGCTAGGAAATAACAGTTCTCAAGGTAATGCCAAGTATCCCAAAAAAAATATTCTTTATTTTGTTGTTCAATCCACGGCATTACCTAGCCATAAGAATTAAGGATAGCTAGAAGCCTTAACTATAAGGCAGTATACAAGCTAACCAACAGTTTTTTTGTCCTAGACCAAAATGATGAAACGACCAATATCTTACCAAAAAACCATAAGTTTACATCTTGATTCGATAACAAGGTCCTTAAGCTACTCAATGAACAAAAAACCAATACTGCAAGTCACCTTACTCAATAACTCGGCTTATGTACAGTACGCAGTTAATGTATAATACCAAAACATGCCTTTTAAAGGTCACTAGGTAACTGCACAATTTTAGCAAAACAAAAAACAACTCCATCTCATTTTATGCATGCAGTTGCGACATAGTTTCCTAAAAGACAAACCTTTCCTCGTTTTATGCACAGTATGCATTACCAACTTTTTAATTTAAAAAAAACAAAAAAAACATTTAATAAATGCACAAAAAAGCAGACAATATTAAGTAATACGACCGACCTGTGTTGGTAGTTCAACCACCATTGCGGCACATTATCAAAGCTCTGTCTCCTCACTTTGAAAAACACACACAAAAGAATAACTGCAAAGACTAATTGAGGGGCTTGAAGCGCCCTCACCTTTTTATAGATTACTTGAGTTGCTCAGCGATAGTAGACGCCCCACGATCTACCTTTTTTAATGGCTACAAGTTCCAATGCAGCGTCAAGGCCAGTCTTGCACTTGTAATGGTGGCTCAGAGGGAGAGAGAATGTGCAGTAGACTGCAATGTGTGTTGATTAGGCTAGGCAAATAGAGCAAGGGCGTGAACGGTTCAAGTCATGCTCGTGCTTGACAGGGAGAGAGATTTGCAAGTAGGCATGTGCAATAGTCTGCGGTGGATAGTAAGAAAAATAGAGCAAGGGATAGTCCATTGGTTTTTCAGGAAAGAGATGGTCCTGAGGATAAACCAGATAACATTGTCAAACCACATAATGTTGGATTCGCATAAAGCTTTAGGGTCAAGAAATTCACAAGCACATTTAACATAAGGTTGAAAAATTTTCTAGATGATTATGTGTAGAAATCAGGTGTCTTTTAGCAAATTCCATGTTCCCCTTTGTTTGTATGTATAGACCTGTATTAGAGGAGCAGTTGGAGTGGTCTATCAAGTTGAAGTTGAAGGAAGCTTTAATGAATTCTCCTTTGTCTAAGAAATGGCCTCCTTTCAGAATTTTGAGTCTACAATCCTCAATAGTGGCGACCAAGAGGTTAGCTAGAGAAACCCAAGTCTCGCTAAGGATAGGTGCCAAAAAAGATTTTTTAGGTAGAACCCAAAGCTGATGGTCCACACCAAAGCTGATGGTCTGAGGACAAGAGAGGTATCCACAGAGAGGTGCTCAGAGGATAGTTCTAGGCCTTGTATAGAAAGAAAGGCTTTGCAATAGACAAAATTAGTTAGTAAGCCATGGATTATTTGTGGTAATAGGTAACACAGAGTTTGGCCCGTCTAGCCAAAAAAGGTCTAGTTCTAACAGCTAGGGCATTTTTAGGGGACTGATCCTTTAGGTAAAATCTAAATTGTTCTAAAATCCTTGTGTGTTTCTTCAGGTTCCTGAAAGAAAGTATATATTAGATTAGTCTAATAGCTTTGGACCTACAATCCTTAAACGGGCAAGGTCAAAGACCATGTTAGCCATGAGCAGGAAACTGAAATCTTGGCCTATATATGACCACCTAACACCAGCCAACCAGTGAAGGATTTACAGGCAGTCCGTCCAATCATAAAACAAAGAAACAAGAAAATTTCTAACGCCAGCGTCTTGGGTTTTACCTAGCACGGCAATCCACGGCATTTTGTTGTTCAATCCACGGCATTACCTAGCCATAAGAATCAAGGATAGCTAGAAGCCTTAACTATAAGGCAGTATACAAGCTAACCAACATTTTTTTTGTCCTAGACCGAAAATGATGAAACCACCAATATCTTACCAAAAAACCATAAGTTTATAGCTTGATTTGATTACAAGGTCCTTAAGCTACTCAATGAACAAAAAACCAATACTGCAAGTCACCTTATTCAACAACTTGGCTTATGTATAATACGCAATTAATGTATAATAGCAAGAAATACCTTTTAAAGGTCAGTTGATGACTGCACAGTTTTAGCAGAAAAACAACTCCATCTCATTTTATGCATGCAGTTGCGGCATACTTTTCTAAGAAACAAACCTTTCCTTGTTTTATGCACAATATGCATTCCCAACTTAAAACAACAAAAACAAAAAAAAAACATTCGGTAACTGCACAAAAAAGTAGACATTACCAAGTAATACGACCGACCTGTGTTTGTAGTCCAACCACCTCCATTGCGCCACAATATCAAAGCTCTCTCTTCTTACTTTGAAAACACACACAAAAAAATAACTCTAGAGACTAAGCGAGGCGCTTGAAGCGCCCTCACCTTTTTATAGATTACTTCAGTTGCTCAGTGACAGTAGAGACGAGGTCACCACTCCCAAAATCATATATAAGGAGGGTGAGCTTTCCACTCAAATAACTAGGAGAACACCAATACAGAGAAGCACAACATCACCATATCCATGACACTATGCACACACTACACAAGCATGATAGACAAGTGATAGTTTTGGGAAGGGAGCACTTGGAAGAGAAGTTATGCACACACGCTGACTCCAATGGTCACTATGCACAGGAGTAGGATCTCCATCCACATGAGATTTCCCTAGGGAATTCACTATAATCTCTCTCTCTCTCTCTCTCTCTCTCTCTCTCTCTCTCTCTCTCTCTCTCTCTCTCTCTCTCTCTCTCTCTCTCTCTCTCTCTCTCTCTCTCTCTCTCTCTCTCTCTCTCTCTCTCTCTCTCTCTCTCTCTCTCTCTCTCTCACTCACTCACTCACACACACACACACACACACATATCTAGCTGACAAGTTGTTGGCTAACCCTTGGCTGACAGCTTCCCTTTTTGGTGTGCTAACCTAGAGATGCTATGCTAAAAAACAATTTTACCGAGTCTCTAGAGAAGACCACATTATCCGGCTTTGAACTACTTTCGAGCCCCTTCTCTTTCCCCACACACATACACGATCGACAATGGCTTGGTTTACTTAATTCTTTACATATTCTCCTACACACACACACACACACACACACTTATCTGCATGGGTAGAAGGTAGTGTCCCATTCCATTCTCTCATACTTACTTACTTGCCGCATTATTCTGCGCATAGACTAGCTTGCTCTGGCTCCTAGTATGCATAACACACACTCGCAATTACTAGAAAGAGATTCTCTGTCATGAGGTTAGTTGAGTCCCCACTGGTTTATTTGAAGTTACATTAATGCCTTCACATACAAGCAATTGGAATTGGCCTACATAGGCTACTATTTTTGGCTATCACTAATAAGGCCAAGCAACTTTACATCTGCCCATGGAGCTATCTTCAATCGGGACTTGTTTCACCTACCCATAAGCATATATGAAGGTTCACGATGGGACTGCTCTGCGCTCATCACATCCGCCTTCCTAGCTCACGCCATGCGAAGAGCGGTGTTGATACACACAAACACACACACAGGTAGCATGCCTTTGCAAGTTTGCACTCCACATTCTCTCTCTCCCTCTCTCTCTCTCTCACACACACACACACACATATTGTAGCAACCTGTCTTTTTCTCTCTCTTGCGTTCACACACACACACACACACACATGCACACAAGGGAATTGTGATGTGTAGACTCCCCTGGGCTCACCTGCGGTATAGATGTTCCTGGTTGCATAGCACGAATACACATCGCAGGATCTGGCAAGTTCTCTGTGGGGACGAGCTTTGTTACTGCATCAAGGACGGCATCAATCTGAAAATATAGAATTGAAAGGAGGTATCTCTCACCACATAGTTACCACATCTGGCAGGACACAACAAGATCCTTGGATTCATCCTACCTTCAGTCGACATGTTTGATACGTCAAGGAAAACACATCCTAGGTAGGTGCAACTGCACCTACTCAACACTTCATTGCTACAAACTCAGCACTTCATTGCTACGAACTCTGCTTAGGTTTTGATTTGGTTTAGTTTTTTGGCATACTATAGCATTGTACATAGACAGATGCACAATAGCTTCTACAGACTTTGTAGGCTTATGGTTGGTTTTTTTTTTTTTGCATGGTGTCCTTTGCAAGGGAAAATTGAGATAGGTACTTTGATGGGTGCTGAACTGGTAGTGGCAACAAATGCGTGTTTATTTACTTTGAAACAATAAAAGTGCAAGGACAATATTAACATACTGCAGATTGAGTGAATCTACTTGTTTTCTTGTTTTTGACACCATATACCTCCTGTGAGGATCTCGTTAGAGATGGCAGATTATGGGATTTTTGCAAAAAAGTATCAAAATACAAACATGATGCTGGAAAATTTTTGAACATTCTGGCTTTGAAGTCGCACACATTAATAATTTCAAGGGATGATAACTCTCTCTCTCTCTCTCTCTCTCTCTCTCTCTCTCTCTCTCTCTCTCTCTCTCTCTCTCTCTCTCTCTCTCTCTCTCTCTCTCTCTCTCTCTCTCTCTCTCTCTCTCTCTCTCTCTCTCTCTCTCTCTCTCTCTCACACACACACACACACACACACACACACACACACCGGTTACCATCTTGCCGAGACAAGGGGTCTTGTAAATACCATCTTGAATCAAGTTTACCTACACATTTTGAAGGGTTTTCATCTCCTCTATCTACGTCTCCATCTCTCTCTCTCTCTCTCTCTCTCTCTCTCTCTCTCTCTCTCTCTCTCTCTCTCTCTCTCTCTCTCTCTCTCTCTCTCTCTCTCTCTCTCTTTGTGGTGTGCTGTGTTGTTGTCATTTGAATTGCTGTTGTCCGTGTCCTAGCCACTCGAAGCTAGTTTGTGCCCCCTGTTCACTTCCCATGACGAGTTATGCATGCACGAGCCTAGCATAGAGGCCGCTGAGGTCTGTTTTGTGCTTGTGCTTGTCATTTGGTGCCCCCATGGAGGAGGTCTTCTTGAAAACCTTCAGTGTACAACATTGAAAATGATGCGCGTCATCAACCATGGATGAGTGGTTGCGGGAATTCTCCAATTGGAGAATGGAGGAGGAAGAAATTGAAGAAGCACTAAGATCCTTCATCGAAGTGATGCTATCGGAATACACCGTCATCAACATCTAGGAAGTAAGTTCTCCATCTCACATCTCTCATTCTAATCGTGGATGAAGAGCCACCAGAGGGAGGGCTGTAGGCTGCTCTCATTGCCGTCACCCACCGCACTCTATCAATGAGTGCCATCAACGGAAGTAAAGGAGAAGAAGAAATCCTCTACATCGATGTCCACGCAAAGAAATCATCCATATTAAGGAAGGAAAGAGGTTATTAAAGCCTCTCTTTCCCAAGGAATCTAAAAATAAAAGTGTAGACTCTGCTCCTAAGTGGCCCAAAGGGGCTACTTGTGCCAAAGGAAAAGGAGGGCTAGGCCATCCTAAATCACATGACCCCCAAGGAAGAAGAAACACATGGCCACAGGAGTGCTTAGAGTTTGGCTCTGGAAAGCAGAATCGTGCCTAGGCTGCAAAAAATTTCATCCAAAGCAAAGCGGCGGAAGATCCTCTATCGATTTGCGGCACGCATGCGAGTGCTGCTAGTTCACTTTGACAACCCCGAAGCGGAGGTGATAAGGAGGTTCCCATGCCCGAGAGAGGAGTGGTTTGGCTACTATCCTCGCTATTTTGGAAGGCGGGTAGAGGGCCTTCTCCTCTCCCCGTACAACTCATCCTGAAGAAACTGTCTACTACGGGTGAAACTAGTGGGCCGGAGATAAGCTACAATGAATGGTGTGGAATTCAGGCAACGAGCCGATTACGGTAACTACTTGTAATTGCTACTAGCTAAAAGGCTAGGAGTGATCAAACATGTCACCATCACTCCATACATGCTGAGCAATCAAGGGAAGGTGGAGCCTATGAAGGGCGATGACCTCATGTGGATGTGTTGACTTGTCAACACCAACATGGTAAGAGTAAAAGTGAGTACTCTACACTTTTGGGCATCATGGATAACAGACCAACCGCTTTTCCATTTAGATTTTGAAATCTGCCTTTTTTAATGGCTACAGGTTCCAAAGTGGCTTCAAGGCCAGTCCTGCACTTGTAATGGTGGTTGAGACGGAGAGATAATGCATAAGAGGGACATATTATGCATACAATGCCTAAGGGTGGGTACCCATGTAAGGATTCCTAGGTGAGGTATCTTTCTCCACCACCAAAAGAAATCATTTTCTTAAAACGAAATAGACCAAGGTACATAGTACCCTTTACCAGGAGCCAAAATATATATATGGCTTTTCCAAAAAACATTGTTCTATAAGTATACATGTGTGTGTGTGTGTGTGTGTGTGTGTGTGTGTGTGTGTGTGTGTGTGTGTGTGTGTGTGTGTGTGTGTGTGTGTGTGTGTGTGTGTGTGTGTGTATAAGGTGTCATAGTCTAGGTGTGTGTGTACTTGAGAATTGGGAGAGATGGTGAGAGGTTGATAGGTAAGCGTGCAAGCAAATTGGAATTGGAAGCATCACCCCCTCTACTTTCAACAGTGGTATGAGAACGTCTAGTTCAAATTCAAAGAGGAATTCTCAAATTGGCAATTTTAGATTTCCACATCGAGGCTTAATCAATGATTAATCAAAAATTCGACCAAATATTCTCGGTTAACAATGACAATTGAAAAGCGATAAGGACTAATGAGAAGAAGAAAATTTGAAGGGATTCATGAGTTCCGCTTAAGCAAGCTTTGGAGGGAGTCATGAAGACAAATCTCAAGATTAGAAGAAGGAATCTTTGAGAATCCGGACTTTGAGAGAATTCAAGGTTACCTTTTAAAAGGCGAAGCCATTGGCAATTGAGCATGTGAGAAAAAGTGGGGTTGCTACAATACTCCAAGTCAAAATTGTGACTCTTTGACATGCAAAGAATGAAATATATTATTAAATTATCAATACACCATTGAGATAATCAATCAACTGGTCAATTGAGGATCACCATGGGAGACCACCCCTGCTAGCAAAGAAACCCCAAACTTGACCATTGTGGAATGTTACAAAACTACCCTCGATCTGGTCACCCTGTAATCTACACACCTTTCCCTTCTTGCCTTAGTGCCAAGATAGTTTTTGCAAGTCATGATCTCGTCAATAGACTTTGTGTGCCATCATTTTTGCTACCTGCAACCTTGGCCATGCCTTTTCACAAGCTTTTTGCCTTAAAAAGTGTGCTTTAATTAGCCTTCCCTTGGGCCAACCGCCATTGAGCCATCGGAGTCACCCATTTTAAAACCCATTCACCCCCTTTCAACCTCTTAAGTTGTCCACCACGGACATAAGCAATAAATGTTTGGCCGCCCATCATCCATAGCCTTCACAGAACTTCTTTGGAATCCCTTGGCTACTAACTCTTTACCTTCTCTTCAATCGCCATGACAATTTCAACGTTGGTGCAGCCAAAGTGTGTCGACTCTAGAAGGTGGCATGGGCAGATGTATGCAGGCTAACAGTATCATGGCAAGGGGCTGGAGCAGCTAGGAAAATAATGGGATGAAAGGTAGCAGCAGAATTGTATGCATAATGCGGCTTATAGGCCAAGAAAGGCTCCATAATGGGCTAATTTGGGTAGCAAGTGAAGGAGATGCACTACCACGACCTTTTGTTTTCTTGACGAGTTATGCCTTTTTGCCACAATTAATTAATGGTACTAACATGTCAAATGTGGTGAAGAAATGGGTGATTGAGCTGCAAGAGTTTGAGTTCTCTTTTCTAGTGGAGGACAGTACAAGGGCTACCCTAGCTGATTTGTTGACCTACAAGGAAAATCCCCTTCTTGTTAAGGAAGAGGTGGTGAGAAAGGTAGTTGAAGAAGTGCCACAGATTAGCAATGCACATGTGTTGTTCTTTGATGGTTCATACAGAAAGAGCCATGATGCGGCTTCAGGGGGTATAGCACTTTATGATCAAGAGCGAAAGCTAGTATGCAAGAGCGGGTTCAAATTGGATGCTCATAGTAACAATGAGGCTGAATACGCTTCGTTGGAAGCCGGATTACACATTTGTTTGAAGCATGGGGTTAGAAGGTTGAGCATAAAAGGTGATGCCTTATTAGTTGTGACGCAAGTGCTAGGTGAAGACAGGTACACGGTTTACTCCATTTCATTTGGTGTATGGAAAGGAAGCACTATTGCCTGTGGAAGTAGAGTTGCCTGCGGTCAAGATGTTAGAGAAGTTGCTTGGGCCGCCTAGTGATGCATTCAAAGAGAGGCTCTTACAGTTACAAGAGGTTCAGCTGGATAGGATGAGTGCATTGGAGCATTATGGGCAGATGCAAGATAGAGCTTTGGCAAAGATAAATGAAAAGGTAAAAAGTAAGGGTATCAAGAAGCATGACTTGGTTTTGCGCTACAACAGTAAGCTGGACAACACCTTCCAAAGAAGTTTCAAATTAAGTGGGAAGGCCCTTTCAAGGTAGTGGAGTGTTTCCCGAATGGTACATATCAGTTGGCTAACCTGGATGGAATTCTGCATAAGTCAAGGGTCAATGGATTGCGTCTTAAATTATATCATGCCAGGTTAATGATGGTGGAGCAAGATGAGTTGTCTGTGGAGCAAGTAATGTCTGTGAGGGATGAGGAGACCTGTGACGCGACGAGTCTCATATCGCTTTTTATTGCTGCTGATCATGAATGATCTAGCAGGCTAGTGGATGGGCAAATTATGTCAGGAGTTTTTTGGAGCAAGAGATTGTTCATATGTACATACACATGCATGGTGCATCAAATAAAGGATTGGCCAATTTCCAGAACCAGGTGGTTACGTGGGGCCCACATGTGTACAGGTAGGACAGCATGTACATAGTGCATCGATTTTCATCGTTACTAGTACCAGTGTGTTTTTTCTATAATAATGAGGAGTTGGTAGCGCGTAAAAATTCTCAAGAAAGCTATCCGCGGGCCGACGACATGAGGTAAGCAGGTGCGTCAGATGGCATCTAGTGGCGTCAGGAGGCCGAATGGGGTACGGACACAACGTGGGTGTTTTTTTGTGAGAATTATGCAGAAAGGTCATCATGAGGACCATATTTTGGGGTCACTTCACGTGGTGGCAGAATGCATTATTGAAAAAAGCTGAGTGCCAGGTGTGCGTATGGATGCAACAGGGTGACAACTATGCACTGTGAGGTCAGTTTTTGGCCTGTTCGGGGTCCGTTTGAGGTCATCTAAAAGGCCAAGGGTGCCCAAGTAATAAATCTAAGTGTGGGAACTGAAAAAACAGAGAGAAGACCAGAAAAAACGTGGAGAAGAGAGGAGGAACAGTCGCAGGTGCGTTTTTGGGATTTTTGGAGCCTGTTTTGGTCGTAAACTGCTCATCCGAGGTCGGATTTGAGCACTTCGATATTGTAGACTGGGGTTTTGGGCCGTTCCGGACAGGATGGCGCTGTCCATTTTTCCAAATTCCTTACTCTTTTTTTGCTATTTTTCTGTGTAATCTTCTCCGGTGAGTGAAGCCTCTGCTTAACTTTGTGGTTGTATTTGGTGTATTTCTCAAATACTGTGTAAACTATTTGCCCCATTGGTGTTGGCCAAGCTCATTTTTATCTAAACATCAGAAATTATCCTCTTTTGAGCTAAGTTTTTGGGTGTGTGTGTGTGTGTGTGTGTCTCTCTGTGTGGAGTGGGTAAACGGATAGTCTCTCTCCTCTCGCTCCATCAGTGTGTTCCCTGTCTCGGCCAGGTGGGTTGTGTAAGCCGAGTGGTGCCCCATAGTGTGTGTGTGTGTGTGTATCTTCCCAAGAGTGTGTGTCGGGTCGTTATAGAGGCGTTCTATGTGTTTCCATCCCGCTCACAGCGTGTTTATTATCTAGGTGTCTAGATTTGCAAGTTTTCTCAACTTTTTCAACTCACACAATTAAAACAAATTATTGCCAGACCTTTCAAGATGTTTCATCAAATTTTGTTCATTTTTTAATATACTTACTTTCAACTTTTAGTGCCTTTACATAAGTGCTTACACTTCAACTAGGCAAGATATACTTGAGCTAAAAAAAAGACGCCTATTATTTACAGGCCTAAAAGTACACTTTTTGGAATTCTAATGCTGTTCAGTTTTGGATAATAATACCTAAGTACTGAGATATTACTTGGTTTAGGTCACCTTGTCCCTAGCAACGATGCCAAAATGTGGGCTTTCTTGTTGCCCAACCTTGCTATCTTATTGTAGAGATAGTGAGAATCACTTACATAATTGTCATACCATGGGATAGAGTCGACTCCACTAGTGCATGGAGGCTACAAGAGGTTGCCAAGATCTTCAAAAAAATACTCAATCCTTGTCTACTCAATTCAACTGCATGTCAGGCATCAAAAACTAACCGAGACATCCACAAGAAAATCTCATTGATTCATCAAGCAAACAAAGTCCAAACGCAACCAAAATTTTAGGATAGAGAGTCACTGACTAAGGACACATAGATATGGCCTCAAATACACCTTTTGATCACTTGCCAAAATAGTGCTTGTTATCTATAGGGCATATTTGACCTAACTATTTTCGGTCCTAAATGCACTCTAGTGCTTAGTTTAGTTGCTAATTGGACTTATTTTATGAATAAAAGATTCAAGTCTTAAGGGCCATCTATGTGGACTCAGTTTGATTGCAGTGAATATGCCAAACTCCCAAGTGTGGAAGTTTGTTTGGTGTGAATATAATTTATGGTCAAGGGTGGAGATCCCTCATGGATTATGGTTGTGATTTTGATTGTGGAAGCCGGTGTGACTCTTGGATCCCTTTTTTTGGATATGGTGATGCTGCCAAAAGTTTTGCAGCCATGTTATGTGCTAAAGTTGTCTTGCAGGAATGGATGTGCATCACCTTGAGTTAGTGGAGTGCTCACCCATGTGATGTGATTGGATTATGGTTTATGGTTTTGGATTGGATCATGAAGTGGTTTTGATGGTTTATGGTGGATGTGTACTAGGTAGTGACCCTCTACAGCCTGATGGCTTGGAAAAGATTGTTTGTGCATATGGAAGATGCTATTGTGATTGGGATCATGTGTTATGCTTCTCATGGTAGCATCGCTACAAGACTAGGATCACCTACATTGCTTAGCCTTAGACAAAAGGGTTTTTGACCTAGGGTTTTACTGGATCAGGGGTATTTCTTAGGTCTTATTTTTTGTTAGGCTTATCTACATGATTAGTGCATCAAGGGTTGAACGACCTGCACGGTTAATGTGTAGGGGATCTTGCCTTGGCTTTGCCTAAACACCCAATGATGGGCATCAAAGAGGTGTGGTGCCTAAACTTGTATAGTTGGTGTTGATACCCTACCACTTGCTGGTATTTGGGATCCTTTCAGAGCTCAGGCTCATGGAGGGAGGCGGAGCAGCATCAGCCTATGTCTGACTCAGGTAGGTTGGAGGTGTTCTGGCTCTCTCCCAAGGAAGTGAAATTCTCTTTGTCCATAGTAGAGCAGAACGGTGGATGATTGATCAATCCCTACATAGGGTTCAATGGACTGCTTTGTTATATTTTTTGATGTTATGGTCTACCCAGATTTTGTTATTGCATTAATACATGGTTGCGTGTTTTATTTAGATGGGGCATTTAAAGATTCTCTTTTGTCATTCTCCTGTGTCGCTATGCACTCTATTTCACCCTCCACTGTTCACTCTCTCTTTCTCTATTCTCACAATGTGGTGTACACTTATATTCACCCTCCACAATGTTATTCTTCTTGAGTACGCTTTCATTCATATCACCCATTCAGAGGTAGCACTAGTCGCTAAGTGCCTCTGGATGTAGTCTAGTTCATGGCCTAAATTCCATGCTCTAGGTCGGACACTGAGAACTCCTCCCCTATGCAAACACTTCACAACTCTTATGTATATTGAAAATTGTGTATTTTGTGCATAGACCCCTAAGGAGGGGTATCTCTCAAACATATCCAGATCTACACACACATATTACACACACACACTTCCCAACCTTTCAAACATGCAAAACATAACCTTTTTGCCTAATTGTTTTGGGATTCAAGTCTTCAAAATGCCTTTTGAATCCACTAGGTGTTCCAAGTGTTATCAGGCTAACGTGCTAACCAACGAAAGCGGGTTACTAGGTGTAGTGCCGGTGATAAACAACTTTTGGCATGCACATAGTCGTGTGTATATGCATGGATGTGTGTATATAAAAATGTAAATACATGCATTTCTAGGATTTTCCGACTTGATTTTGGGTTTTGAATATGGTGGACGATGTACACACTATAAATAGTCATGTTCGTGTGTTGGCAATCACACATATGTGCATACCTAGAAAGGGTGTTGGAACCTTGGATGTGGTTCTAAGTGGATTTTTTTGCTCTAAGATGTGCTTTAAAACCTTCTAAAATGTGAACAGTGCAAGTGGAAGTGTAGGTTTTCTCAGCTCACCCTGAAAGATTGACAAATGCGATAATTATCTATTTGCGACGCCTAATATGCGATGATGCATGGACCGTCTTGAAAATGGTCAAAAATGGAAATTTGGTATGTGGCCAATAAATTTGAGTATCAAGGATCAAGCCTACAAAATATTAAAAAGATCAAGGTTTGTTTGGCAGTTTTTCCACGAAACATGCGCGTCAAGGGATCAAAAAGGTCAAAATTTGGGCCAGAAGTGTGTGAAAGGGTTGTCTTTGCCACATCAACAACCATGGCCGTGGTGGCTCAAGAAAGGGGGGTGCTTGAATCATCAAAAACTACAATTTTACTTATTTGGGGGGGACATGAGGGTTTCTATAAGGTAGTCTAGTGCAATCCCTATTGGTTTGCTCCCTGTTTTTGAGGGAATGAGTGGGTGAATTAGTGTTCCTTCTCTTCAATCTTTCACTTTGGAGAGTCTATGGAAATTTTGAGGTTTCCATGTATGTGTGTGTAAGGAATTTAGGGAAGAGGTTTGGCTTTCTACAAAAAAAAGTGATCCTATATATCAGTGTCATTGGGGTTAAGGCTATGCCAAAGAGTCCAACAAAGTGTAGTTTGGTGAAGCTTTTGTGATCATTTGAGACAGGCCTTTTTGTGAATGTTGATGATCCTTTTTGTGTCTTTTGGTGACCTTTGTCTATGATTCCAAGCTTTGATGAACTCGACTCACTAGCAGGTAGGCGGGAACTTGAAATTTGAGAAGTTTTGGAGCTTGAATTGAGTGAGGGGAGTTTTTTCTTGAACTTTTTAGTGGTCTTGAGTGAGGTGAAGAGAGTAATAGAGTTTCTTGTGTTGTACTAATGTGTGAGTGTGTACACCACGTCTTTTGCTCCATCATTTTTTTGTGATTCTATTGGGGAGCGAAGATTTGTCGGTTCTGCACTTAAAACTTGGACTTCAAGCGGTGATATTGTTTTAGTAACAAGCTAACTTGGCAACACAATTTTGAACATTTTTTAGCCCACTTTTGTAATTTCCTTCATTTTTTATATAAGAATCAATCATGTCCAAATATGTAATTTTAACTATGACTTTGAGAATGTAAAATCGGTAGTCAGGGCCAAGAGCTTCCAAATTGTACTTATTCCTAGGTTATGTCTAGTCCCTATTGAAGTGCGCGAGCGAGAGCGTGTGTGTGTGTGTGTGTGTGTGTGTGTGTGTGTGTGTGTGTGTGTGTGTGTGTGTGTGTGTGTGTGTGTGTGTGTGTGTGTGTGTGTGTGTGTGTGTGTGTGTGTGTGTGTGTGTGTGTGTGTGTGTGTGTGTGTGTGTGCAGCAATGGAGAAGAGAGGAGAGGAGGAGACCTTGTGTTTGCAGGGGCTAAAACTCACTCTCTACATGTGAGCCCCCTTATTCTATTATGTACATAATGAATAAGTATAGTGGGCGGGCACTTAGCCTAACCGGTGACATGGGGCTTTACCCCAACAACCTTCCACGTAAAGGCCAATGTGACTGTGAGAAAGAAAAGAAAACCGTACAAAACCTGTACAAGGCCATCACAAGTATGACCTCACCTAACACCCACTAACTCACTGAATTTGTGTGCATCCAGCTCTAATCATAGAGAAAGTATAGAGCGATCGACACCATACTCCTCACCAAAGCCGCACACATCCTGCAGGTATCTCACCATACACTGCAAAGTACTCCTATGCTCAAGGCCAACATCACTCACTGCACGACTAACTGCTCCCACTGCAAATGCACCTACTACAAATGCAATCTTGGGTCTTGAGATAGTATCTCGTACATGAGACTCCCAAATGCTGATGTAATCCTAGCAATATATGCCAATCTGACCATTTCAGTCAAATCTGGCTTAGAACTTCACTCATGGAGATCACCCTGACACCCGAACTCCGATCCCTAGAATCCATCCTCATGTCCATCGCATGTCACATGCACACCAAGAGCATTTGTCTGTCCTGAACCCTGTGTGGTAAGAGTAATGCCTAGCTCTAGCTCACACACATCAACCTCTTGCCTAAGCATATCCATGAATGTCTGAATCACGGCTGAATCGTCAACACTCAAACCATCCATATCCGTCATCATATCCATGAATGACATGTCCTGCTGCACAACTATCTACACAGCTGGCTCAACATGCTCACAAACTGGAGCATCATACAACCTATCCGCAAAGGAGACATGCCTCGTCTCTCGCATGGTTGCCGTCTCGCACATGATGTACTCGCATCGCATGAATCGTGCCAACACTAGTGCCTCTAGCTATGACTAGTTGTCCACGATGCAATCTGAAATTGTGCTCATCCAGCACTACTGGGCATCCGTTGTCTCGTAACTGACTGACAAAGATCAAGCTATGTGTCGAACTTGGCACATGGCGTACATCGTGCAACACGTATGATGCACCACTCGGCAACAATAGTCTGACATCTCCTACAACAACTATGTCATGCACTGAACCATCATCTAGACACACATGTCCAAGCATACCACTAGCATATGTGCTAAACCACTCACGACTCGGCGTGACATGAAATCAAGCACTCACATCTAGTATCCAATGCGAAGGTAATGTGTTGTCAAAAACCGACATAAGAAATTCAAGGGTAAACATGGAAGCAAAGGCGACATCTCCATCATGCATAGCCACATACGCTACATCTGCTCCCACATCATCCAAAGTGAAAGCATCCCTCTAGTGTTGTCTCCTGTGTTGTCTCATCCACCAAAAACAAAGCCTACGTACATGCCTTGTATAACCACAATGCCAACACACAACATCTCTATGTTTGCAAGATCGTCCTTTGACTGTAGGCATCTCTCTACACTCATTTGTGCCAAAAGCATTGCACAATCTTTGCCATAACTCTCTAGTTGTACGTGCATCCAAACCAATGCAATAGAAAGATTCACCAAGGTGTAACATGATCATCGAACGTGCAAGCTCATCCAAGTCCTCCCACTCATCGTTAGTCATAGACTCTGGCCTAGCATCCATCCCTGTAATGGCAACACTTGGCCCAACTGAGTCAATGCATCATGCATACCTGCTTTCCAATGCTCAAAGTTTGAACCATCAAACTTTGTATGGAAAAGCACAAATCCTGAAAATGATGTACATGCCAAATCCATGGCAATAACCTGTGACAAGACCAAGCACAAATCGATCAGCTGACAATAGCCAAAACCTGGCTAACTCATACGCCAAGTACTGTCAAAATACAACATAAGCTGGCATAAGCTGTCTAAGAGAAGTGTCAACAAATATGGAGATCAATGTAACCAACAAGTGAGCAAAACCGCTCAAATGATGCCAAAAAACCCACTCTAATCCAAGAGCACTATGTGGTAATTGATGAAACTATCATCAACTGTAATGGAAATGGCCTATTGACTTTGAGAGTAGCGGAATTAGGAAATTAGGTGAAGCACTTTTGAGAGATTACTTTGTGAGCATAGCGGGTGAACTTAATTGATGGTAGCAACATAAACATGGTACTTAGTTAGCTTGGCATGAACAATACTTTTGCAAGAGAGAGAGTTTAGAGAACATGACAATAGTTGAGGACCAGATTCATATGGAGCCGGTCCCCCCTCCAATAGGCATTTGTAATATAGTTTCTCCCATCAAGAGAGACTTGGTACAATACAATCTTTGTGTTCCTTGTGACCTATGTGATGCAATGAAGATGGAAAGCTTCATGCATCACAAGCATAACATAAACTTGAAGAAACCCAAGCCTCAGTCCCAAGGCCTCAAACACCTTCGAAGGTGGAGAGAGCTAGCGGGGAATGAGGATAGGGAAGAGGAAGAAGAAACATTCCATAGGAGAAATAAATAGTTTCTCACTTAAATCGTTACTCTTCTTGCTAGCATACATAATAGCATAGTAATGAAGATGGAGAAGATGGAAAGCTTAAGCATTGAAGCATGAATCTTGGTTGGATTTGCATTACCGTAGCCAAGAGTGTTGGTGTAGGCTAGCTTGGAGAAGGAGGTGGTGTTCCTCCACTTTCACCAAGTGAGAATGGCCTTCCAAATGAGTGTGTGTGTGGAGTATATCCCCCTAGAATTCCCCCTCCTTGCTTTGGGCAAGTTGTGAGATTTCTGCATGTTGCAATCTCATTGGACCCCTCTCCCCCTAGCCAATCACATGCAGCATGCAGTCAAGTACATGGGTAGTCTTTTGACAAGTGTCCTCCTTACCCCTTAGAAAGAGAGAGAGAGAGAGAGAGAGAGAGAGAGAGAGAGAGAGCTTGAAAATATCTAGATATTTGTTGGATGGAACTAGAAGCTCATTGGAGCCCTCTTTAGCCCAACCAATAGCATTCAAGCACACCATGTGGTTAAGCTTAGTGAGAGTCTGACATGTGTCCCATGTGCTCTTTTAGAATTCCCCTAACTTTGAGATTTTTATGCATAGGAAGTTTCTCAAGCAACTTCCTCATTAAGTGTATAGGTTCTCTTTTTGACTCAAGCATCTTACCCCCCATGCATAGGAAGCTTCTCAAGCAACTTCCTCATTAAATGTGACAAGTACCTCAAGTACCTTAGTCATCAAGCATGACAAGAACCTTAGGTGGAGTTCCGAGCTCAAGCACAACCCTAGCTTGTTTAATTTTAGGTCGGGTTCCCACCTCAAGCATAGCCCTAGCTTGCTTAAGTTTAGGTCGGGTTTCCACCTCAAGCACAGTCCTAGCTTGCTTAAGGTTCCCACCTCAAGCACAGCCCTAGCTTGCTTAAGTTTAGGTCGGGCTCGCACCTCAAGCTTAGCCCTAGCTTGCTTAAGGTCAAACTAATTTTAACATAACCATTGGAGGTCTTTAATGAAGCTAACCCTAAGGTCTTTTAAGCTTCATTAGTTAACCTTGCTCTTTACAGACCATCTCTCATTTGGACCCCTTTACCATTGGCCCCGTGTTGAGATAGATCCGTAAGCACATGTCTATATTCTAACCCTTGTTCTCGTTTATTATCCCATATTAAATGATCAGTTTAATATGAACAAATCATTTGAGTTGGTTAGTTATTAGATATTTAATGACATCAACAACCTCCTTCCTGCAGAGATTACCACATATATGTCAAATGACGTAATCTGATGAGCAAACACTCTCACAATGCGATGCCAAAACACTATGGCAAAGCAACCACTGAGTGCCAAATGCAATCAAAACACAAATAAACTTGCAAGAAAAATCCGACAGAGTTTCGGTAGTATTTGGCTATCTAACCATACATGCCACAAACATGTTCAAAACCATGAGAAAATATACGCAAAATCTGCACTCAAGCATACATGAGCTGCCCCTTATTCTATTATGTACATAATGAATAAGTAAAGTGGGCGGGCACCTGGCCTAACCGGACACATGGGGCTTTACCCCAGCACCTACTTACCGAATTTGATCCAACTTCACATTCTAAAACCCTATGGCTAATGTATAAAAGCCAATTTTTGTAAAATATTTGTAAGTTCTTTTGAATAATAAGCGTACAAAGCCATTATTGAGCACTGTGCACTCTCCTCCTTCCTTCTCAAGCTTATAATTCTCTCACAAATGGTTTGTTTGGAGCTTCATCTATACCATTGCATTTGTAGGTGACATTTCTAGACAACGTTGTAAGTTTTCCATGATAAATTTGTGATTTTGTAGCTAATCCTCTTCTAAATCCACTTGTAACTCAACTTTGACATATCTAAGTCACATTTTATGCATAGGAGAGGTATTGAAACAACTTGGGTGCATGCATATCACACAAATGAAAGTGTTTGACCTCAAACCGATGCATCAAGCTCAGTTCCATAATATATACTTACACCTTATCACATCACTTTGCCCATATGATACTCATGCAACAAACGATAACGTAAAAACAAAGCCACTTTATTGATATCTATCCCTACGATTTGGGTTGACTAACTATATACCCTGACATAAGTTTATGGACAACTAAGACTTAAAATCAACTCACCAAAACAAACCATAAATCATATATAAAGATCTTGGTCAACTCACGACATCATATGGTACTCCCCTAAGGTAGCACCCCTACATGTCTAGGTAAACCCGGTTATGAAATAGTTAATAACTTGCATTCACGAAGTGATATTGGAGACCTAAATACATTTATCATAACTTTTAATCAAGATTTTTAGTTGTTTAAGTGGGTTTCCTCATCCCATGAATCTATATAGTGGTTCTCCAATGAGCATGCGGTTCAAAAATTTGATGGTATAGTCAGTCGGCAACAAACTGTGTTTTTACCATAACTTTTAGCTCATGCATGATTTTCACATGACACCCAAGAGAGAACTTGAAGCTTACATCTTCTCTATGGGACTATCATACTACTTATAAAGTGGCTATTGATTGCACATCGTTTAAAATGATGTATGGTCAAGAAGTAGTAATGCCTTGGAGATTATCATTCCTACTCTTCGAGTAGCTTCTCAAGAAGGTTGGGATGGTAACCCATTAGTCAAGCATTCATATATCCTCGAAAGGCTAGAGGAAGGGAGGCAGTTGGCTGTGTAGAATTCCCTTGTGGAGAAAGACAGGACTCAAAGAAGTGGTTTGATCACCATTTAAAGAACAAGGACATCAAACTTGGTGATAAACTTCTTATGTATGAAGTGCATAACAAAAAGAAAAAATTGAAATACGTTGGCAAAGGGCCATATAGAGTATGAAAAATTATCCCACAAGATACCCTTCATGTGGAGACTCTAGATGGAATTGAAACCATTGGATTCCTCAATGGGAGTATATTCAAAAGATACATGATCCCCTAAACCAAGAGAAATTACGTGCCATCCATCAAAAGAAAGCAGCAAAAGAACAAGCTAAGTTCAAAAAGATACAAGCCATGATTGAAGCTTGTGAGCAACAACAACATATTAGATTCCAACAAGAAGCTAATCTTGGAGTTACACATTCATTCCAAGTTAAGGTAGATGACGATTCTATAGACTCTGAACTACCTCCACAATACCCAATTGAGTTGAATAGCTCCTATGGGAAAGTATTGTATAATGCATTATTGGACATAGGAGCTCAATGTAATTTGATATCCTATGGAGTGTTGTGTCAGCTAGGAAAACCAGTCTTATCCACAGGTACCATCCAAGTCAAGGATTTCAATAAGAATAAGACCACTGTTTTTGGATTCCTACACACTCCTGTCATTTATGACAACAAGACCATTGTTCAAATCTTTTTGGTCATGTTTGTTGGCACTATGGAGGGTAACATAAACGTGGGTTGCAAGTGGATGTATGCAACTGAATGTAATATCAATTGGGGGACTGGGAGTATCTTGACATAAAACCCAACTCTTAGCCATACTGCTCCTCAAGGAACGACACCCGAACTATCACCTCTTGATAACATAAAAGACAATGATACGTCGCAAATCTAAGGAGTTAACAGATCCTTGCATGTAGCAGAGTCTTACCATAGCCCGAGCAAATATAAATCCGAGAGAATAATTAAGATAGAAAGTAAGTCCATGTGTCACTGATAGAGAAGTAGAAGAGGGCAAAGCAAGGGTAGCACATAATATATTATCAATGGCTCATCTTGATGTCAAGCACAACACATGGAGGCCGACCCTAGTACGATGTCAAGCACAACACATGCACCCCGACCCTAGTATTAGGCATGCCACCAATCCAAGAATGGTACCACACCCTAGCTCCAAAAAAATACCTCCTAGATGACAAGGCACCAATACCATAAATTATGAACTAAGCATGAAATCAAACAAACAACACATACTTGTCATAGATGCCATAATGAGTAGCCAACATCAAGAATCCGCAATTGTCAAGAATGCAATTGGATGCTAGCATCCACATGGTCCTCAGAGAAAATATCCAAGGGAGGTGAATTAACAAATCCAACATGTAATCCAAAAAGATAAAATGTACAACCCATGATATGCTCCTTCCTCCATGAGTGTATGGTGTACTAACTAGCTGAGTTGCATTTATACACCCATACCAAAAACATTATATGTATAAAATGTTATTATACGTCAAAATCCCAAATAATCACCAAATAGCCGTGTTTTTTTACTTTTATTCGAAAGATATTTCGATCAAAAAAAACTGCTTATATAAAGATAGACGTCGATTTTGATCAAAACCAGCGACTGCCAGCATGCTGCCTGCTAGGATTTGAGAGACTGCCCAATTGGAGAGCTACAATACATTTACCGACAGATAGAGACTATTGAGGTATAAATTTTCACTTGTTTATGTGTAATAGCTTGTTTTTATGTGCTTTACCAGACTCGTGTGGTGTAGAAGTTTTTCTCTCACCACAGAATTGGCTTGTAGGTTATAGGCCACTTCTTGGTCTGTAGCCATCCTGTTCACTCTAAAAGTGAGTAGAATCTAGTCGCATTTCTTGTGATGTGTAGCCACGCTACACCTCTCACTTCAGAGAACCCTATAGGTTTCTCAATTTTATATCAGGTCACATCATTGTCTGTACCACATAGAAACGCAAGAGTTTTTCTCGTCAAATAGAGAGTGGAGAGATGCATACTTCATGCCCTCTTCATCTCTGTGTGACACATTGTTTACTCTTGTGCTTCAAACTCCAAAGACATGTCATTGTTCATCACTAGATGACTTGGTGTTGTCTTAGATGTAGATACATATGATATTTGGCCTGCATCTGATATTGTTAAGTTGTCCGCTGATGTTTGTATTGTGAGTTCCACACACTTCATTAGGGATTAAATTAAGTCACAACATCGTCCTTACTACATAGAAATATGAGGATTACGTTTGTCTACCTAAGAGTGGAGAGATGCATACCTATGCCCCCTTCCTCTTAGCATGACACACCTTACCCTTGTACTTTCTGATTCGTATATACACCACTCATCACTAGATGACTTGATGTTGACTTGAATGTAAATACGTATGATGTTTGGCCATAATGTGAGATTGTTAGACTATCCGTTGATGGTTGTGTTGTGCGTTCCACACACTTCATCAGGGTTTTGATTGATTAAACTATCAATCAACATTACAACAACATCCAGGACTTGTGCTGAGTGTACCTCACACAAGCTAGGTTTTTCACTTGTACGCTTTGATCATATACACGTATTTTGTAATGCACATAACAGGGTCCAGTTCTTGTGATGAGTGTCCCTCTCACTCCTGGCCTGTTCACCTCTCTCTATCTCTCTCTTTGTGTGTGCTTTGTTATTTCTTATTGTTTATGGTTTAGGGTCATGACACAATTTTGATAGTTTTCCCTCTCATCTTATAATGTTTATGTTCTAAGATTATATCTTATAGATATGGCAGACACCAAGCTAGCAAAACATCAACAAAAATTTTCCTTCGAAGTTATAGTACGTCACTTTCATCACATGTTAGAGCCTGAGCTTCATTATTGCCTAAACTCTTTTGCTCCGAAGCATTATTACCAGTTCACAAAGGCCATAGTGAAGTCTATATTTGAGCATCTCCAGCTCATATTTACGCCCACTGCTTTTGACATATCTCTAATGACATCAAATTCATTATTGAACATGGTCAAGGAGTCTATTGGACATATTGCAAAGATTTTCTAGGATCGAAAAAATCCCAAAATCATTACTTTGCTAGGCATAGCTACTTGCATACAACTTGTGCAACAATTGTATACTGAGTTCAAGAGCAAGGAGAGGTTGTAAAGAGCAAGCAAGAGAACGAGAGTGGAAGCCAGCTCTTTCGATGCTATCGAAGAGCCACCATTAGAATAGAATCTGTTGCTAGTGCCACTCACGCTCTGGATCAATCTCATCTCCCCCCATGTATTGCATCCTTTACAAAAACTACAATCTTCAACATACATGCTCCACAGATGGGAGAAGGGAGATGGGCACCCATGAAGCGTGTAGGTGTCACCTATCCTACATTTAAAGATCCAACATATGTGGCAAAGATCTTCAAAGTCCCACAATGGGTCAACAAGTTAAAGACAAAGCCACAATTTTGGACATTGCTCAGCGCGGCATTATATATCCACTTGCCATGGTCCGCCACATAGAGCGTCCAATGCTCATTTCACGTTTTTGGAATGGAGGCCATGTAGAGCAATGGATAAAAGAGTGCAATGCAGATGGCCGTCAACCTGCCATTTGTGATTATATGACCTGTGAAGGAAGAATAGAGATGTTCCAAAATAACATTTTGCTAATAATAAATGCTCTTCTTTAGATCTTGAAGTATCTACTTGTGCATGACTATCTCCACAATGACTCGCACTCCCGCAACATGATGCTTCATTTTGGACAGAAGCGGGTCTATGCAGGAATTATGGATTGGGGGTAATGTACAAAGACCAAAACAACGGCATTCTTTCCACCTCTCTGCAACTTGCAAATAGAAACTAGAAAGCAGGCTAAGAGAGATTTTCCATGGGCCACCCCAGAATGCATATCTACTAATCCCCCTCCCTAGAATAAAGTAGTGGCCATCTTTTGCATGTGTCATACTTGTAAACAACTCTTAAAGTGCATGTCAATGCCTCAAGAGAAAAACAAAAGGGAGTTTTTAGCAATGTACTTACCCACCTTGAGAGTGGAAGCAAAACAATTCCTCAACCTGACCTAACGCTTTTGATCTTTCTCTTTGTTTAAACGGTGCCCATAGAGTGGTCTATGACATTGTAATGATTTTTGGTCAACGATCAGCTGATGATTCAAGTAATGATTTGATTATTGCCCTCTCTCTAGTTGTGAATGTAGATTATATAATTGATCAAGTTATCTTGTCTCTTTCCAATGACATGGTGATAGATATTATGCCTCTTTCTTACAACATGATTAAGTTATCATGTCTTTTCCTTTCAAGGTTATAAGTAATATTTAATAAGCAATTTAAATGTGATGACTTGTTAACTTCACAATAAGTCTTTCTAATAATGACATATTTGCTTGATTTGCAGATATGGAAGAAGAACTTAACCACGTTGAAGCACAGACGGTCTACAAAGAAGAGAGAGATCGCTTTGGCCAAGAGAAAGACCTCGAAGCTACTATTAGAATCGAAGAGGACAAGTCCGGGTTGCAAGGCGAGCCTCTCAGCTCAAAGAGTGCAGGAAGCTATTTCCAAACCACTTTGTGTGCGAACAACTATTTTGAATCATCGGCAATGCAAAGGAATCAGCTCCCATAAATCTATGAGATTTGTAGCACAAAGGGCTCACACAAGTATTGCTACAAAGATTCATACCATTAGGGAATTTGGGAGGTCATTTGGAGGGCCTTATAAAGGAGGCACATCCAATGAACAACAAGCAACGTAACATAGAGAATGTAAGAAATAAATCAAATAATGCAAAAGAAAGAGAAGAACATGATACGGCGTTGAAGGTATGTATATGTGGGCCCACGGTCTGTATGTAGTTATGGTACAGAAAGACAGCTACGATACTGTATCATTCTCTCACCACCAAAAGCTCTTGCTCCATAACCAAGCATTCAAAACTGAATTTTCCTCCATTGGAAGAAAATTGACGCTTTCTTCTACCATGCAGAAAGAGCCATGGTTTCTTCTTCTTCTTCTTCCCACTCTAATAGCTCTAGGGGTTGTTTTTCTCTCTCCCCAGAAAGCCTCACCATTAGTCTCCCAAGGAGGCCAAGTAGCACCATAAGCTCTATAACTATCTCAAACTCCATTAATATAGATAGTCAATGGCAACAACAGACAATATAGAAAGGTTCTTGGGTTCTTATGCAACCAAGAAGGAGGAAAAGATCCTCAACAGCAAATCTATTTTGTTCAGCATGGAAAGCACGACTGCTAGATTTCAAAGTGGAGGTGGGCAAGAAAACTGCTAAGGAAGTTTTGGTATAACATGTCTATAGTCATTCTGATGTGATTGCTAATGGTAGAGATGGCTCAGTGACTTATCATCCTTGATGCAACTGTGAGTGTGTTCATAGCCTTCCATCTCTATTCTTACTTCTAGACCTTGTTGTTTTCTTTATTTGTTTTTTCTTTTGAAGAGGTAGAACAATATGATCTATTTCTCATAAGTTCTTCATCAGTTTTAGTAGTTAGACTAGGTATCTTACATTTTGTTGTTGCAGTTGCAGATGTCTATCCTTCAACATACGAGGAATGGGAGCCACTAGAGTGTATTAAAGGTCTTATCTTTGTAACCCATGCTGACATTGGTGTTTTACAGTACGATGGAAGAACCAGCAAGAGTCTTGCAGATGAGGGAATTTTCTTCTATGAGCATTTCTACCAGCGCAACCATAAAAATAAAAAAGGTAGTTTGTTTAAACTCCCTCTCCCTACCAATTGGAGCTGTATTGACTGGTCAGTCCCGGACACCACCATATGTGAGGCTCTTAGAAGCAAGCTATTTAGGGAATGTGCAAAGGCCCCTACAAAATTTAGTACCTACTAAATTGGTAAAGATTGCTAATTTTTGTCCTATAAGTTTATTTGTGGAACTATTTCACAGCTACCACATACATGTTGCAAAGACAATGTTGATATGTAAATCTCTAGATGCTTGCTTCTATGACAAAATGCTTGATAGAGGGTGGTATGTTAAAGAGGTGGACGGCATACCCAAGCACGAGGAGATTTCTTCAACCCATACAAAACCTTCTTACATGTGCACACTTTGTCCTCTTGTCCTTTCTTGACAAAACCGCGAGGCTGTGTTACATAGACTTCCTGAAAAATGCCACCATTCAAGAAAGTAGTAACAATATTGGATTGATGTACGTCCAAACCAAAGTGAGTTGCCAATGCACATAGAAAATGAACAATAGTCATACAACAAGTGGGAGAAAAAGTTTCTTCATAATCTATGCCTTTTTACTGCGCATAGCCTTTTGCAAATAGCCTTTTGCAACAAGTCAAGCCTTATGGCGATCAATCTCACCATTTCTCTTGCATTTTAACTTGTAAACCCACTTTGTACCAATGGCCTTTTTACCAAGAGGCAAATCACATAAAGTCTATGTGTCATTTTCTATAAGTGCATCATATTCTGATTGCATGGCAGCCATCCAAATTTTTGAATTTTGTGCTTCATCAAAAGATAGGGGTTCCTCTATATCACATAAGCTAGACACAGCCAAAGGATAACAATCTAATGCATAAGAGGCATGGTGAGAACCTTAACGAGTACGACTAGACAAAGGTGCATCCAATTTACTTTCACGCAAAGTGTGCACCAACCATTTTGGCATACCTTTAGCCTACTCATTTTCAGCCCCTTCCTCATCAAGTACATCTACATTAGTAATAGGCTGATCTATAATATTTTCAAAAACCTGCATAGGCTGTACATTTGCCTCATTTGAATTTACAATCAAATTTCCACCACTAAAAAGAGGCAATAAACTATCATAAATGTCCTGTGAGCTTACATTACTATCTCTAGTACATGACAGCAAAGGCGAAATAGAATCTTCCATAAACACAACATCACATGAGACCAAAATACACTTTTTTTGCGGATGTACAACCTGTAAGCTTTGCTTTCAGCACTATAACCAACAAAAATACATTTAACAGCATTATCATTCAATTTTTTGCACTGTGCTTATGGCACTAAACCATAAGCCAAACATTCGCATGTGCTCAATAGATGGCTTTCTATAATGCCATGCTTCATATGGAGTCATAGACTCCAACGCTTTTGTAGTACACATGGACCTGCTAACGCTCGCCAAAGCTCGTTGAAATCTGAGAAAATGAGTAGGGGTGTTCTGGCGACACTGACGACTAAGCTCAGGAGGATGTGACCTTCTCTGATACCAATTGTTGGAATTAGGGTTGCACGGAAATGCACACAGCTTGGAGAAGATGAAGGAAGCTCAAGGCACACAACAGAGAGTATATTAGTCAGTGTGCAATGGAAAGATAGATAGCCCTATAGTGATGGGCTATATACAATGAACGGGGGAAAAAACCTCCTAAAGAGGGAAAAAATGCCCCGGCAGTCCTAGTGTGTTCACGCACATCACTAACACATGTATATGGTAACATCAATTCCAATCTACTCAAATACAACGGTCAGTTGTATGTCACACAACAAAAGCTAGTCGTCACATCGACAAGTAAATCGTGATAATTCACTAAGCTATCAAGCTCCAATATGTACCAAACGTATAGGATAAGTAGACACGGTCTAGGTCTACATGTTTAAGGCCTCAAACCCACTTTCTATTACCATATATATGTGGTAGTGATGTGTGTGAGCACACTTAGGACCGTCGGAACATTTTCCCTCACTAGGAGGTTTTCCCCCCTGTGCATTATATATACGCCCATCATTCTAGGGTTAACTTATCTTTCATTTGTGCACTAATAAATATACTCTCTAATGGTGCCTTGAGCTTCTTCATCTTCTTCGCGCTGTGTGTGCTTCCTTGCAACCCTATTTCCAAGAATTTGTATCAGAGTCGGTTTCATCCTCTCAGGCATAGTCACCAGCACCCGCGTGCTCACTAACTCCGAATTGGTTGAGATTTAATGAGAGTCAACAAGTTGAAAAATACTTTGGGATAGCTCATGGAGCTAGGTTTGCTCAAAATTTTGATTCAGGCGCATTTCGGCCTCCATTTCCATTACAAGCAACACTATGCAAGCAATTTTGTCCTTTTGTGCAGAATTTTTGTCAGTGTAATTTTTTGTAGAATACGTCCTTTACAATCTTCTTTGGTTTCTTCTATATACAATGTATTGGTCCTACTTTGTTTTATCTCTTTTCGAGCAATTTTCACATCAGGTGCAGTCACTTCTCGTGGGTGACTACAACACAAATGTGTTCAAGATATTTGGTACTGAGGATAAATTAGATGGGGACAAATACCAAATGCGGGCTTACATGTTGCAACATGTTCTTGTGTCAAAGGGAGTTTAGAATGTTCTACAGGGCATTGATGCACGCCAAATCCTGTGGATATCGGCTCTGTTGAGGATGTTGTAGGTTTTGGTGGCAGGATTGTTGTTGCTAGAGATGTTTTTCCTATGGTTGAGCAGTCTCATTGGGATGTTAGAGATGCATAGGCTCATGCATTAATTGCATTATCTATGAACCGCACTATTACTCCTCACATTCACTTGACTAAATCGCCTAAACAAGCTTGGGATATTCTGGCTGTTGGTCTTTATGCAAGTCGCAATGAGGCTAAAATTGCATTGTTGTGTAAAGAGGTGGAGTCAAAGATTATGCATGAGGAAGATGACATGGACACTTTCCTTGATGGTGTTAAGGATATTAATGAGCAAATCATTTTTGCAGGAGGTCATTTTTTATCGTTCACTTGTACAGACTGTCCTTGTACAGACTTTTGCTAGTACTTCGAGACTTATGACCCAAGGAAATTTTGATGTTTTCAACTTTGATGCAGTATGCATATTGCTAGTGCAAGAGTCACTTTAAAGAAAGAACAAGGCTAAAAAACGTGCAATTGAACAGGCTTTTATTGTTGCTCAAAGAAAAGGTGGTGACAACAATGTAGCCACTTTTCATGGTTCTTCAGCGAGTGGCAAATCACTTGTTCCTAATGCTTTTGTAGGCAGCACCTCGTCTGGGAATTCTGATGAAAAGGGTTTCTAGCCTCCTTTTTGTAGCTGCTATTGGATTTCAAAGAAAATTTGGTACAATTGGCACTCAATAGCGCCAAATGACACCAAACTTGAAACATAAGCTCAATACATAATGGTCAAACATGTGGTATGCTCAATTGATGAAAATTTTACAATTTCAAATCTGGAGATAATAAGCACATTTATTACCTTTGTGCTTAGATTTTGAAGCTATGGTTATCACAGTTAGTATAAGGTATTTTAAGATCTGTCAAGAAGTTTCAACAAAATTGGATCAGTTTTGATACCTTCACTTACCATTTGATTAGAGATGGAAGTGAATCTGGCATCAATTTCTAAATCAAATATAATAAAAACTTCTTGAACCTTCACAAAACTTATTATACTTCACCTTGGTAAGACAAACCTTGGCCCAACACTCAATTTCAACCTTAGACAATTAAAAAAATGAATATTATCTACTGGCCTAGAGTTGCCTATCTCAAAGAAATAAAAAGTCTTTCAAAACGAAGGGTGAGTTTAGGAAATGAAAAGACCCATGAAGGTGAAAAGTCAAAAGACTTTTTGTGTCCATATAAAGAGATGGTCGACTTCTCATTGGGTACATTTGTGTTTCTCTTGTCTTTTATTTTCCCTTTAGCGTTTTCTTCTCTTTAAAGTGTCATTGCACTAAGTACTCGCACTATATAGGTAGTGACTGTTTTTTTTTTAATCCGTTAGGAATACCTTACTTTTTATACATAGTATTAACTCAAAATGAGTCCAATTTTGGTAAAACGGAAAATTACTTTCTCCTTTGTATTGTTTGCTATTTTGGTTATTAGGTGCCCCCAAAACTCAAGGAAGAAGAGTTACATAGTGAGAACTTCATAAACACACTCAAAATTGCCTTTGGATTACAAAGACATTTCCAAATTATTCTCATCAAAATGTGTATTTTACTTGCATTAAATCAGGACATAGATTTTTTTTTGAAACTGGGCCATAGCTTCCAATATTTTTAGCACAAAAACACCTTTAGAACTACCTATGCTAGCAATGTAGCTCTTTAGAGGTCACTAAGTTGTGTTTTTGCAGTACAGGTTATCCAAGTCACATGAAAAACTACACATCATATTATATATCATTGGATAGATCTTCAAAGAAAGGACCTAAAAAATAATGTGCGACAACTTCTAACCCGAATGAAAAATATTTTACCATTCCCCACTTTTTCATTTGGTAGAATTAAAATTGGTCCTTTTTTGTACCACCAAACCATGCTTTTGCCCAATTTCATAAAAATTGACCAAAAACAACACATATTTTTTGGCTCAAGTTAAGTTTAAAAAGTTACTCAAACCCAACTCTAAGGGTGGAATTAGTAGCCCAAAAAACTTCAAAGTTTTTTTTAGTCCATATGCTAGCTTTGTGGATATAGAGCACTTTAGAACCTCCTTGGCATCTCAAGAAATAATTCTAAGGACTTGTTGAGTTAAGAGGAAACAGAATTGTCCAACGATATAAAGGTTTCCAATATAAAGTGTTAAATTCCCCTTCAATGTCACACCGATCTGAACTGGCTTAGGATCCTTCTTAATTTTGAAGTTGATAAGATCTTCTTCTTTGACATGCTTGGAGTGTTCTCATTCTTGCCAAAAATACTTTCTTTTTTGTAAAGATTTTATACCATTCTACCACCTTTGCTTCCAAGCTAAGCCGAATGTCTTCCTATGTTACCAAAATGAGGTGTTTCTTGGAATTTTTTCTTTGCCACTAGCTTAGCATTTTCCCATTCCTCTAGTTCCTTTTTCATTGTGTTGTGTTTGTTGTTGACATCACTCTGGTCTTCCTCAACACTAGTTGGATCTGGCTCTGGAGCATGCCCACTTGATGATTCTACATTCTTAAGCAATTCGACCACATCGATTTAAAATAGCCCCACAAGGCTCTTATTAACCTACATAAATTGCTCCTCGTCATTGTCCTCTATGCTTTTGACTAGATAAATTCCCTCCACATACTTTGACCGGATTGGTGTGGATGATGTGGTACAAGCATCCACACATACTTTCAAATCCTTCTTTCCCTTCTTGATGGTCATGTTATTCTATAACCAAAAAAAAAATTCTTTTGCTTGCCTCAACCAAGGCCTTCCAAGCAACAAAGGATAAGCACCACTAATATACTCCATCCTTAAACACTACGGCAGCAATCAAGAAAGTAAAATAAGAAATCTCAATTTGTAGTTGTTAAACGATCTCTACTAGTACTCGCCTTTGATCATCCATTTTCACAAAATGCTTCAAGAGCACATTAACTCTTGAAACTCCATCAAACAAAATATTTGGCAAAACTCTTGGCACTAGCCTTCTATTTACTCTACTTCCCTTCGTGATTAATTTCCTTAACCAGATGCTCCCCAAACTGAGATACCAATGCCAATAGGTCTGTAGAAGTCATTGAGTATGGTAATTTCTTTAATTGCTTCCACAAGGCGAACTCATCCATTTGCACTACGCACTTACCTTTCATCGGATTCTTCTTACTGCCTTTATTTCCATGCCATTGTGGTGTTCATTATTGAATAAGGGAAATTGAAAATGAACTCTTTTTTGCACTACCTCTTCCTCAGTCAGTACGCCCTTCTTGTCCTTCTCTATTGTCACCATGGATGTCGACTCTTTAGGTAGAAGGTTTCTACTTGGGCCTTTGTGCTTGCAGTACCACACTACTCTACTTCACGTACTACTCTTGGCTCCATGCCCTTAAACTCATCATGTTTTTATTTCACTTTGGTCTTGGAGTCCATCTCTGTATCTGTGTTGTGTTGGGTTTCCAAGCCCTGGTCCAAATAAGTGTAAGCCATGAGAACATGCTCTTGAGGCATGCAGTTACACATCAGTTCTAGGTCGAGGTTTTGCATGGCACGCTTACCCTATATATGTAAAAGGTTTTTGAATCAATATCATAGCGTGTGCCCTCTATTCTATTATGTCGTTCTGCTATCTTGTTTTTCATGTTCTGCACGTCCCTAAGCTACCATGGCTCCTTCTATCATCCTCCTTAGTCGCTACCCTTACATGTTGTTTAGCATATGATCAAGCGTTGGGTGTAAAAATGGTATCCACTTCTCATGCTCAATCAACGCTTTGTCTAGTTAAGCTGCTTGAGCCTCACGTACCATTTGGGTGACTTGAGGTCTCATTGCCTTTTGCTCGGTCCACTTGACTACAGTTGGTTCAGTTGGGCCGGTTTGTGGCAACTCATGCCCTCCAACAGCTGAAGCTCAACTTTTTGTTACGACGACTAATACTCAGTAACTATTGTCAATTTCTTCCAATTACACAATTATGATGGGCATTCACTTTTGTTGGTGGATTGTTGTTTTTATTTCCTATGGGTTGCTAGAATGGACTCACAAGGGTAGCTTGTCAAGCTACCTCATGCTCATCCATCAAGAAATAATCATTAATGACATAATTCATGTCACTACAATAGAAGCAATCGTGGCTATACCAAAAACCTCCTCGGCCTCTACCAAAGGTTTGGCCATGTTTTTGTTCATATCCTCCTCTCTAATTGTTGATTCCTCTATCGGCGTTTTGATCAGTGTTGGCTTGATTCTAAACTAATCGGGCCGGTGCAGTAACCTCTGTAGCAGTTACTATCGGTTGTGCCCATTTGTAGCCAATTGTTGAAGATTTGGAGTCCGATTTGGTATAGTGAAGGAGAGAAAAGGGCATTTATCCCACATGCAATGTATTGATGAAGGGCCAAGTATAAAAGGAGGCCTTTAGTTCAATGGAAATTATCCAAGTTTGTGTTCTTGAGTGCAATGCTCTATCTATGTACTTGTGATCACCTTGTCCATACTCAAGATCATGTTTATGAGCCCAAGCTTCCATCTTGGGACGTAATTTTCTTTGTCCACAAGCACACACAGACCCACATCATGTCAAGCACTAGATTGCACCCACCCTAGCTTTAGGAGATCTTTGTGCTTTAACTTGGTATCAGAGCCATGGTAGCTAGGAATAAGTAGCACTCTCACAAGCATGGGTGCTTAGTAGACGGAGATTTGGTTCAGACATTGGGAGCCTCCCCAACTATGCACATGTAAAGTCTGTACTTTCACCATATTCACCTTCAAGTAATCCTCCTTAATTTCATCAAGGAATAGATGGAGAGAATACTTAGTAAGGGCCTTCACTTAAATCATTTTGGAAATCTCGTAAGTATTTAACAACAATGTAACATTTAATGGCCTAATAACTTATGTGTAGCGTAAATTAGCATGAACATAGTGGGCATTTCATTAGAATAGATTCCTAATGAGAATTACAAGAGTGCTTGGGTGGAGAGAGCAACAAAAAGCATAACACCTAGTTAGATAGCATCAACAATACTTTCAAAAGAGAGAGAAATTAAGCTATTGACAACAGTTGAGGACCGGATTTGCATGGAGCCGGTCCCCCCTCCAAAAGGCTTTGTATTATGGTTTCTCCCATCAAGAGAGACATTGTACAATACAATTCTTTGTGTTCCTTCAAGACTAGCTAGTGCAATGAAGATGGAAGCTTCATGCACTAAGCAAAACACTTAACAAACACAACTTGAATTATCCCCGTTCTCAGACCCAAGACCTCACACACCTTCGAAGATGGTGAGAGCTAGTAGGGTATGAGAGTAGATTGAGAGGAATAAGGAGTATCTTACGAGAAAGATGTACATCTCCTCACATAATCACTCATATTAGCATAGCTTAGCTTATTAATTAGCTTGGTAGAGGAGATGAGCATGCATTGAAGCTTGGCTCTTGGTTGGATTTGCATCCACATGCCAAGAGAGTGTTGAGGTAGGCTTCTATCTCACAAGCTTGGGGTAGGTGATGAGTTCTCCATTAAAGCTTGGGAAGAGATAGTCTTCTCTTTCTTCACACATGAGATTGTGTGAGTGTGTGTGTGATAATGCCAAGCAAAAATCAGCCCCCTCTCTCTCTTGGGCGAGCCCCCTTGCTATTTGCTCTTCCTGCAGCCTCCTTGGCCCTCCCCAAGTCAAGCCAATTACAATTAAGCAGCATAAGTGATAGCCTTCTGACATGTGTCCCCCTTTCCCCTTTTGTGAGAGCTTGAGGTAATTAAATAATTAAACTAAACTCTCATTGGACCCCTTTGCCTCCTGGCCAATAGGAATCAGGCAAGCCATGGGGCTCCTGAATGCTCATTGGACCCTTTGGGAGACTGCCCAATAGTCTTCTAGGAGACTTAATTCTTATTGGTTTCTTTTATTAAATGTTTTTAAATTAATTAAACTAGATTTACTCTAGCTTAATTCTCATTGGTCCACTTCAAGGGTCATCCAATAGGAATTGGGCACACCTTGTGGGCATCTGGGCTAGGGAGCTGACATGTGTCCCTAATTCCCTTTGTGTAAAGGGGCTTGTGTGTGTGTGTGTGTGTGTGTGTGTGTGTGTGTGTGTGTGTGTGTGTGTGTGTGTGTGTGTGTGTGTGTGTGTGTGTGTGTGTGTGTGTGTGTGTGTGTGTGTGTGTGGATTTCTCTATCATCCCCTAGAAGAAGGGCTCGCCCCCTCCCATGTAGGGATGTGCATTGACTTTGGAGAGCACACAAAGCATCCAATTCCCCCTAAGCTTTAACCCTTTGGACACAACCTTTGAATTTTGGAACCTTAGCAATTTGGAAGTCTTAATGGGCTGAACCTTAGGGTCTTTTTAGCCCATTGTTGCACATGGCTCTTTTGCAGATGGCCCCCCCTTTGGATCCCTATTTTCCCTCCTTTGGATCCCTACTGTGGCCGGTCTGCTAGCTTAACCAATATTCTAGCTTTTTCTCCCCTGGCACTTTCCCCCATTAAATGATCAGTTTAATATGAGAAAATCATTTAGGAGAATTAGATATTGATTATTATGACATTCAACATGGGCATTTGATTGTGTGTTCCAATTTCCTCGCAAGTGCAACAGAATCCTCTTGGGAGATTATTCTCGCCATTTTAGGCTGTGTTTGCACACCAAGGTAAATCCAAAGGAGGTTCCTGATCTTCCACATAGACCAAGCCCTTCGTTTTTGAAACCATCACACAAATAAGGAGAACTATAACAATCTATCGATGGGTCTCATTGCTCATGCCTCCACTACGTCAACCTATGCCTTTGACAAGCCACAAGGACCACGATTTAAACCAACAAGGTGCTGAATTAGGCCATCTTAAAACCAAATAGGATGCATAGTGGTGGAGTCGCAAGCGTAGCAGGGACACATGCCATCCTTAGCTTTTGGCTTGACTTGCAAATAGAAGCCATTTCCAGCCCCAAGGGGGGGGAATCAGTACAACACCGAGTTGCGTAGGTCTTGCTTTTGTCTTCTAGTCCTTGGTAGCAATGCAGCACAAGCGTGGGGCATTGCATTTTTGTCTTTTCCAAGGGCTTTCACTAGCCGTCACCTACATCGGATCTACCACACCTCATCCACACCATCTTTAACTTCGACTGGTGGGCAAGGTGGCTGCTTCACATTTTTCTATGTGGTTGTTAGCATTAAAATAAAGGTGACGACCCTTAAAAAGTGGAGGTTTTTTAACCTTATTCTCTTGAAACTTGGCAAAGCTCTAATTCCCACAAGCCATTGCAAGCTTGAGATTTTGTGAAGAGCTGCTTCAACCACAGGGTGAAGAGTGACTTCACAAAATTTGTATTTGCACAAAGCCTACATGTTTGCAAATTCCAAAATGTATGAATCACACATGCATGAAGCTTTTTGAAGCCTATGCAATTGAGCACAATCCATGTACCCATTACTTGTAATGTGTGTGTGAGTTATTAAAAGGGGTTTAGACACATTTCCAGTGCAATTGTGCACTTGGTAAGACCACCCATCACTTTTTGTATGCCAAATTTAGCTTCAAAAGGCTATTGTATGGAGAATTAGACATTGTTCTTGTGACTAGATGCACAACTAGTAAGACCTTTGCGTTTACACTAATCCAAGGATGAATATGGAATGAAAAAATTGCAACACTCATGGAATTTGAATCAAAGCACAAGACCGAGCCAAACCATATGGCTCCAATAGAAGCACCAAGAGAACATGCATTTTTCAACCAAGGAGGAAGGATGACAAGAGGAAGAGGCCAAGGTGGATGCAACGAAAAGTTTATTTGTCACAGATGTGGATAGCGAGGACACTTTGCAGGGGATTTTTGGGATCAACAAGCAAATGTAGCAGCTGTACAAGAAGAAGAAGAAGAAAGTGATAGCCATTTATTTTAGTCTACCCTAGTTGTATTTTGTACATTTGTCAAGGCTAGGGCTAGCCATTGTTGGAGTAGAGGATTCTGGGGCACCATGTGCGAGCTATGCTACTAGGGAAGTAGGCATATACGACATGGAAATGCAAAGATTGAATCTTTGAGTTTGGGTGTTGAAGTTTTGGAGTCCAGTTTGGTAGAGTGAAGGAGAGCAAAGGGCATTTATCCCACACATGCAATGTACTGGTGAAGGGCCAAGTATAAAAGGAGGCCTTTAGCTCATTGGAAATTATCCAATTTTGTGTTCTTGAGTGCAATGCTCTATCTATGAACTTGTGATCACCTTGTCTATACTCAAGATCATGTTTATGAGCACAAGCTTCCATCTTGGGACCTAATTTGCTTGAGTAAAATTCTTTGTCCATGAGCGCACATACATGCATCATGTCAAGCACTAGATTGCACCCACCCTAGCTCTAGGATATCTTTTTGTTTTAACACCAACCTAAACACCTTTTTCAATTATGCATATGTCAGTGTAGACATTTACAGCGTCACCCAAGCTTGTCCCATGTCGATCATTGTGGTAGCAAAAGTAATTTTCATCTGCAATTTCTCAATGGGAGTCATGTTATTGACATTAGTAGGGCATTTTAAAAGCTATCATGATCAAGAACCATAATCATCAAGTGACCCCCGTAAGACTATGATTCATGCTTTGAAGAAATTGACTTTATAAGCTCAAGAAAAATGAAGAGACCTTGTAGAAAATTGTACGTGCCTTTTTCACAATTGTGTTATAGGTAATTGGAAGTTTCATGTGCCAAAAAAAGCTACTTGAGAGTATATAAAATAATGTGAATCTCTACATGTTTGATATGGTCATTTCAAGCATATCGTTGTATACAAAAACAATGTGTTTTGGTGTATTTGTGAGTTTTAAAAAGTGATACATTTCTTACCCTCTCTATTGAGGACTCAAGGTGGCAAGTAGAAGTGCTTTGGTAAGTAACAATTATTGGATCATTTCAAATATACAAAATTGCGCATGAGAAAACTTGAAATTTTAATTCTTGAAACATAAGGATTCAAAACCTCAAATAAATTCAAACTTTCTACGGAGATCAACTAAATGTGTCAAAGTATATGGTATAGACACAATTGGGGCACCTAAAACCTTGGTTTCAATGTTATTATGAAGGACTCAAGATTTTCAAGAGATTGTGCACAATAAAAAATTCAAGGTAGGGTTCAAGCAACAAGCTTTAACTGAGTTAGGGAGCCAAAAAAGTACATAGTTTCTTGGTTTCAACGTATAAAGTCATTTTTAGTTGTCAAACTGCTCTAGAATATTATCCCCAATTCCATGAGAGTACCTTTAGAAGGCCAAAATTATGTTATTAGTTAGTATGTGCTCAATTATGCAATTATGTCTATAACTTGGAAGTGACTTGGAAACAAGTCGTTGAAGGAAATTCCATTGTTTTGTAACATTATGTACTAACACTTGGCTTTTACGAACATAAAAAAGGTATTCTCTACAAAAAGATATAAGAATTTTATTATTTTTTGGTAAAACAGCTTGAAATTTCACAACTTAGAACTTACCATAATTCTCTCCATAGGGCTTATATTTTGGAGAAAAATCCTTTCTTTCCCTCATAACCAAACTATGGTAGAAGCGAGGTGTAAAAAACTTGTTTCTAGCTTGACATATAAATTGTCAAAACTTGGTAGGAAAGCATGACATTTTAGTATCTCCGAACACTTGAATGTCCAATTACAAAATTAGTGTTAAGGGAGGGATAAGCAACATGGAACTTGAGTTTTCTATGAGAAACATGATTCCAAGTAGGCTTGGTAAGCCCAATGCCATTGGAGGCCAAGAAAAGAGGGGACAATGGTAACGGTGTGCGAATGTGTCCCGCGAATGAAATCCTCAGGCTAGCAATAGAGCAAAGAGAAGAACGGGCAAATTGTGGCAATGGGGAACGAGGAACTTCTTGTGAAAACACTGATGGAGTGGCTATTTTAACATCATCAATCTCTCATCAAAGAGTTCTTCTAACCTGGGAATGCCATCTTTGATGACAAGAGGTTGTTGTTCTGTCGTGCTTTCTCGTGTGATCTTCTGTGGCATTGCCATTTGTTGACTACTATGTTGCCCATTGTCTCTCCTTGTGATGCACACATTCAGAAGGACTACTCATACATTTGTTCTCCCACTATGCAAAGGCATAGGATTGGAATTACATATGGTTGTCAAAAGCGTTTGACCTTGTAGTCCAGCATGTGCATATGTGTAGTGACAAACTACTTTGCACGAGTGCCCTATGGTGCACCTCTCTCAATTTGAAATGAAAAACACTGCACAAGACCTAGAAGAAATTTTTCTACATTTGGAGATGAATAATACATCTGAATCACTATGTGTGTATCCCATAGCTCTAAATGGCATATGAGGTCTTTGTTGAGGCTAGTTGGGGGCATGTTGCAGTATCTAATGCAAAGGTAGCAAAGCTCCCAAGGAAGGGCTTCAAAAAATGCCACTCCACCCTCACAAAGAATTCATTTTTTCACAATACATCCTCCACATAGCAATACATAAACCACAAATTTTTGAAATTATCAAAGTAACCACCTGAAACACAATCCACATATTTCGTACATAGGAGGCTCTTCTCAAGGACCTACAATTTTTGAATCTATCAAAGTGACCACTTGAAACAAAATCCACAATATTTCATACATAGGAGGTTGTCCTCAAGGACCCACAACCATCTATACATAATCTATGGCTATGAAACTACACGCTATGACAAAAACAATTTGCACTCTAATACGTGTGTAGAAGTAAAATCGTTTACATCTATAACATGTAGCATGTAACCTTTGTACTTGAATCTATAAAGGTTATAGGCTACATGTCATAGATGCAAAGGAAAGTTCAAACTAAGCTAATCATTGAGGAAACAACATCAAGGATAAAGTAGTGATGATTGATGATGAAAAAACATGCTAAACCTTTAAATGTCGATGATGGTAAAGGAAAGCAATGTGGATGATGAAAAGGAGAGCGCAAACTAAGCTAATCGTTGAGCAAAACAACATCATGGATAAAGTAGTGATGATTGATGATTGATGATGAAAAAAGATCAAGGATAAAGTAGTGATGAAAAGCATACTAAACCTTTAGTTTTTCATTTTTTGCAAAGAAGCAATATGGTTGTGTGCTACATATTAATTTTTATGTAGAATTTCACAAATTTGATAGCACACATGCATCTCAAACACAAAAATATTAACTTTGACTACCCACTAACTGCTATCCATATGAGGGAGAATGACAAGAAAGTTTGAACCTTTTTTTTGTTATTTTTGGAGAGTTGCACGAATTTTGGGGCTGATTGTAGCTATCTGAATTGCACTCTAATACCGCTCTATGCTAATGCTACAGAAAGGTGGAGGAGGAACACATACACACACATAAATCCATATTGCAAGTACAACTCAGACTTAGTGTCATTATTGATGATGAATGTGAGTTCAACACTCAAATTTAGCTTTTAACTTTCTCCTCTCTTCTAGTCCAATTGTTGCATGCCACATCATAACGTTGTGACATACAAAGATAACGATTTCCCAAGAATTATGGACATATATACATAATAAGAGGAAAAGCCTCCTCGTGAGGAAAATGTTGTCCCAAAAATCTTGATTGTGTTCACACACGTCATTGCCATAATGTGGTGACCTTGCATGGTTAATGAGGTGTTTAAATAAACCTATGAGTAATGAAGGTGCTCTCATTATCTTCCAATTTTCTCCCTTCTTCTAGATGCTCATAAAAAACAAGAGAGTGTGAAGCTCGATGGATTCACCACTAAGAATGTGGTACAACTAGTTGGATATAAGGATGCAATATATGTCATAATGATTAACATTTATGCATACATGACAAGGCACCAAAAATTATTGAACACACAGCAATTAAAATGCCACTTGGAAATAGCCATCACAAAGCTATTGTGTTTACATGAGTGGAAATTTTTGAGAGGGATAGCTTGGATCCCCAAAGTAGTCAAATCTATGCAAAAATGGAGATTTAATTTTGCGAGCTTCTTGTTTCGTGCTTTTGCAATCATTACATTTTTTTCGTTCTTTTGCAATGTAACATGGCCTAAGTGAGCTTGTCCAAGACAAAAAATTTTGCACAGCTATAGGCTAAAAGTAAACAAATATGAATTTAAAACTAAAACTTCCAAGTATAAATAACCAAAAAAAATTGCCAGATTTTCCTTCATTTTTGCTTAAAATTTTCAAAAAGTATCTCTCCACCTTTATCACAAATGCCTCTGCAAGAGATTAAGGACGTTCAAAAAAAATAAAAATATTGACAAAAACCCTATAAATAAGTTTGTACTATTTTTTCATTCCTTTGCAATGCAACATGGCCTAAATGAGCTTGTCAAAGACAAAACTTGTGCACAAACTATAGGCCAAAAGTAAACAATATGAATCCTCAAATTTCCAAGTACAAACAAACAAAAAAAGTTGCCAGAGTTTCTTCATTTTAGCTAAAAATTTCCAAAAAGTACCTCTCCACCTTTATCACAAAGACCTCTGCAAGAGATTAAGGACGTTCAAAAAATGAAAAGACTAACAAAAAACCCTTCAAATAAAACCTTTCTTAGCTACCACCTAGAGAAAAAGTATGCTCTTTAGAAAGGAATTGAAAGTATGGCACGTAGTCTCACAAGGTGGTCTTAAATCTTTCTCAAACCAACATAGAGACATGCCAAACATAGTGACATCAATCATGTAGTCACACATTGTTACAACCCCAAAAAATGTAACAAATTAGTACATAATCCGTAGATCATAGCAGTAACAAAATCAAATGTATGGATCTTCTCGCAACAATCTCCTTCCTTGTAGCTTGGCACGGATCCACACACTATGGGAAAAAGACACCGCTCATAGAGTACATCGTCTAGCTCTAAACACATGCAATGTCTCAGGTCTCCTTCACTCGCCTTCCCTAAACCACCACACCCTGCAAACACATTCAAGACATAGTCGCAACGCTATGTGAATGTTGACAGCAAATAGCTGGACCATGTCACCAACATAGAAATAAACACCATTACTCTTGCAAGTGGTGGAAAAAAATGTGCCAAACTTAATTAATACAAGGACCATTCAAATCAACATCATACAAGATAAGTGACTTATCGGAAAAAAAACACTACTTCTCTCCGCACCACCTCTAACAATTTCAACATCAAATTTTGTGGAGAAAACACAATCATCTAATACATAGCTACGATATGTTGGAAACAACCTCTGTGAAATCTTCTCCCCACTCTCTCTGTCATAGCTCGGCACAGCTTGACCGACACAATACCAAAGACACATTGTAAGATCAAGCACCTATTTGAATACGTGAATTGTAAATATGATATTACCAGATTAAGAAGTTTTTCATAGAATAAATGAAAACAAGATTCACTAAAATATCAGTGACCTTACCGCCTCTCCAGTGTGACAGATTGTCGATATGCCTTGGAGTCACACATAAACGTCCAAGTACGATGAAGCACAAGCCCCACTCAAAGGAACTGCCCTATGTGCTCAGCTAAGCACATGGTGACCAAGAAGCCCTCATCGGTCAAATACTTGCAAGCAAGATCCATGCAACCCCTTACCAAACCCAACAAGAATGTATTCCACTTGGGAATAGTCATGCCCTCTGCAAAATTCAAATGTCAATAGGACAAGTTAATTTTTCATTACCCTTTAAAATAACAAAATTTAACTTACCCCAAGGGATAGGACCAAGGGCGTCCACCAATAAACCCGTAGGAAAATTTGCAAATATCAATCGAGCTACCTCTCGACTTGGCACTCCATCTTTGCTATAAAGATGCATCTTTTGAGTGGAAAAAAACTTGTTGATGTTATTTAAAAAACATTTCATAGTCATTTATTGAAAAAAATACTAAATTTAATGTTTCATGGACGTTGCATTTACCTAATTAGAGCAAATCTATCAATTTTGGTCACATAAACAAGTAGAGCATCAACAAAAGTCTGGTACTGGAATCCTGCAACCATTATTTACATTGGTGACTTTCTAACAATCTTTACATGCAAGAAAATTTAACTTCAAATTCATTTGAGGCAGCTTACCATTAGACGAGTCATAGGTCGTCCCTCCCAACTCTCGCGACCGAGAGAGGACGCTGTAACAAAGGAGGTAGTAGGCGCTAAAGAGGCCTCAACCACATTCATCCGCTTTGGATCCATGAGTTGCTAGGAGGTTCCATAATCTCTTTACCTTTCTTGTCCCGAATGCCAACAACAGGGGAAGAAGTAGCCCCAGTGGTTGTTTGAGTAGTCCCCACATTGGACTGTGTACCTTGGGCAGCTTTGTGGCATCTTTACTAGCTTCAATGTCCGCACTTTCTTCTCTTTCTTGATGCTGCATAGAAGAGGGTGTAGTAATTAAGTGTGTTCAGTTCTTTACTACTATGGGTGTCTTGCTTGAATCCTACAAGCATCATTGTGTCTATCATCATATGCTTGGCTTCAACATCCTTTTATACATTCATGAATTAATCTTTCACATGGTTTTAAGAACTTACTCTCATGAAGATCCTTCTCTTGCTTTGGGATTACATCAATCGGATAATCTAGCCACCAAGGAAATAATTGTGCTTCCCATGGTGTCAAATTTTTCTCAAGCAGCGAGGGAGAATACATAGTACACTCATCATCGGCATCACTCCACTCTCTTGTCAATTCTGAAATCTCACCCAATCTTCCATCTTCAACACATTGCAAATCCACCCACAACAATTATCAAAAAACAAAGGAAACTAGAAGTATTGAGAGAAGAAAAGTAACAAGGAGCCACAAATTTTTCAAAAGAGTCTCCTTTGTTTTAGAGATCATTTTTTGAAAGATAATCATTATCTAATCTTGAGCTTCCACGTGGAATTTAAGGCAAAGCAATATTTAAAAAAATCAAAGCACCATTTTTTTTAATATTCTCTTTTATTTTGGTAACTCCATGACACAAAATAAACAAGCCATCCGCTTTTAAGCTTCTACGAGGAGTTTAAGGTATAGAATGAACTACTTCTCATGCATGCATATCACAATACAATAATCACCATCAATAAAGAAATAATCTTAGAGTCAAACCTATACACTAGCCGTTTCGTTGGTGAGTAGCGTTAAATGGTAACCTTGCATTTGCACTATATTTCTACTCAAATGTATATATTTTTTATCAAAGTTTTAACCTAGTGTTCATTCTCTCTTTCCGTAATAGCTTTTTTCCATACAAACACCTTACCCTTCTCAGATCTTTATGCATTTACATCATATTTCTCTCTTCATGCTAAATGTAAATAATAAACTTAATTCTACTCTCCTAGTTTTTTACTGCACATTCTTTTAACTAATTACCTTTACTAATTTAAATAGCTATCTACATCCCATAATTTGTAAATAAATAATTTATGGGCATTTATCTTACCCATCCTCTCTCAAGGGTAGGGTTAACCTTGTAGGCCTTCCCTTCCCCACCACTATGTGACCCCTGTCTTGGATCATTTACTTGTGTTGGTCAACAAATCTTAAATATAATGTATATCCCCAATAAATCAAACTTTATTGGAGCCTACCTCATTTGTTTAAGGTGGATTCTCTTTTGAAAAAGCATGCTACACCTTGGATGCATGCAAAAGGGCCCCCTACAAGGAGACTTGGTTCAAAAGGTGTTTTGGATGTATCTTGAATGCCTTAGCTCGTGGGTATACTTGAGGAACACTCAAAAATCAGCTTAAACACTTTGAGAAGGTCAACTTTGCCTTTTACAACACCCAATTCTGAGTTACAGGCTGAAAGTTATGGTGAAAACAAGGTACTGCGAACACTGTTACTGCAGGTCAAAGTTACAATCAGGTAAACCAATTCTGAGTTACAGGCTGAAAGTTATGGTGAAAACAAGGTACTGCGAACACTGTTACTGCAGGTCAAAGTTACAATCAGGTAAACCACAAAGGTGAAAAGTTTTCTTGACTTCTTCAACATTCTAAAATACCAATGGGGAGTTAAAAACCACTTGCATGTGGAGGGGTCGGCTCAAGATGCTTCCAGAGACACAACAAACAGGATGGGGACACTCAGCAGGAGCCACTGGAGGGACATCATGGTGGGGCCCACATACATTATCAACCCTTATGGAGCCTCCACGACCTAAAAAGCTATTTTTAATGAAAAAATAAGTCCCTTATTTGCATAATTGAAGGAATGGTCAAAAGGGAACCTAACTATGGTTAATTACCTACCCTAGTCAAGTTTAACCTAACCCAAGGTCTTGTACAGCTATAAAAAGGCCCTTTGGCAAGCACAAAAATACACACACCTACCCCATTGCTGTAAATAAGCTCCTCTAAGGTTAGGGAAGCCCTAATCTCTCTCTCCTCTTGTCTCCCTATCCATTTCCTAAGCTCGCTATCATAAGCGGCACCATAGAGAGAGCATCAATATGCTATTGCTACCATTCTCTTGCAAACATTTCTCTTATCATACTCATCCCTAAATAAGGATTGTAGATTCTATATGAGAGCAAGGATATCAAGTTCAATGATTTATCTCATGGTTTGATCAACAAATTGTTGCAATTGGGGTGTCGTCGTCACACTTTTGCTCTAAACGCATGTAAAATTGGTAAGCCTATCTTGGCAGTTTCTCATATTTTGTGCTCATTGGGTTGCTTGTTTGTTGAGAAAGTTTTTTGTGCACCATGGTGTCTATTTTCTTGGCTTCTCTCCTTATGTTGTGTGTAAGTAAGTCTTGGGGCTGCATAGATGGAGAAGAGCTCTCTATGCATGCCGCCTTATGTGTGTAAGTAGTCTCTTCTTTTGGGAAAGGAAAGGAGTTGTCAAGTATTTGTGCATTGTGGTGTTTTGAGTTTTGAGGTTTTGTGCTTGCTTTTCTTAGAAGTATATGAGCACTAATATGGTGAAGGTCAATCTTTGCATGTGAGTTTGTGCAGCGTTCAAAGGGATTGCTTAAGGAGTGTGTGTTGAATGGTTGAAGGGCATTTTGTGTTGAAGCACATAAGGAAGGTGTGAGTGTGTGTGTGTGTGTGTGTGTGTGTGTGTGTGTGTGTGTGTGTGTGTGTGTGTGTGTGTGCGGTTTGTTTTGGTTTCCTTCTTTCTCCATAAAAGAGGGTGGTGCCCCTAAGAAATATGCGTGTGTAGGGTCTCACGGAGCGGTTGTCTGGTGGGAGCCTTGAGTTGAGCCCCATCTCAAAAATTCCGCTCTCATAAAAGTGGTGCCCCCACTGAGGAAATTTCCTAATTGCCTTCTATTCTCCTCATGAACAATAGAGTTGCACCATATGCTTTTCATTTTTCACAACGCATCAGAATTAACATTTGTGTAGATCGCAAAATTTTTTACCAACAACGCATTGTTTTTATGTTTGGAGCAGAAAGACTTGGTGAAATCTTGGCATCTCCAAATCCCATCATTCTTCCATTCATTAATTATGATGATTCATTTGATGTCCATGTTTTTATTTTGTTTTGAGGCAGGGACAAGAGGCGCTTAGATAGCGATCCACTCAAAGGAAACTTTCTTCAAGAGAAAGAAAAAGGAGAACACATTGTCACATGAACCAACCTGGAGTTGCTTCTCCTTTTACACCCATAGCTCATCAATCTGTGCACATCATAATTGCTACAAAATTTAAATTTCAAGCAACCATTAGGAGAATTTTTGGACCCACTCGCCTTAATGAAATTAATGCCTCAATCAACCCTTTTATTTTGCCTATGATAAATTATGAACTAACACTTGATGTATATATTTTCATTTTGATGTGATCACTCATCGTAGTCAAAACTTTGTGGTACACAAGCCTCCTTGTATTGTAAAAATGTCAAGCACTTTTCCTACCTTTCATTTTAAAATGGTGAGGATGCACAAGAATTTCTGGATAATTTGGAGATGGAACACCTCATCTCTGGGAGAGATCAAGAAGAGGTAAAGCTGCGTGCTTTTCCACTCGTTCTCAAAGGGGAGGCTAAGGCATGGTACGAGGCCTTGCAACCTCAAAACAAAACCAATTGGGAGAGGCTACGTGCAATTTTTCTTGCCAAATTTGGGCAAGGAGATACTCCAGAGGGTCTTTGGAAGTGTTTACTTCAACATAAACAGGTATTCCTTGAAGACTACCCATCTTATGAGTCCCTTTTCCTTAACCTATGGGATAGATGGGAGGCTATCTTACAAAACCAAGGTGGTGCACCAAACTTTCTAAAGAAAGATAGGTTCATGGATGGCTTGTATCCAATTTTGAAGACCAAGGTAGAGTTAAAATTCCCATCAACATTTGAGGAAGCACGTGAGGTGGCCATGGTCAAATTCAAGAAGTTAAATTTTCAAGCACATAGAACAAGGGACCTAAATGAAGTCATTGAGAGGGATTCTTCACCAAGCATGGGAGCACAAGTTAGGGGCTCTCTTGCCCAAACTTCACAAATAGGGGAAGGATCACAACAAGAGATCTTGCAAAGATTAACTCAACAACTAGAGAGTCTCACCTTGAATCTAGTGCAGGGCCTACCCCAACAACGACAACCAAGAGAAGGGAATCGCAATCAACGACGTCAAGCACAAGAGTTGAGATGTTGGAATTGCAACGAAGTTGGTCATGGCATGTATAATTGCCCTCACCCTCGAAGGCTTCCAGGGGACATATACCCTCCTAGACCCCCTCCGCTCATGGTGCAGCAAGAGCATGCTCAAGCCCCGCAAATTCTTCGTCGACCACCACCACCTCCAGTGGCAAACATCCCTCCTGTCCCACCAGTGGAGGAAGAGAGAGGAGTAAACGTCATAAATCTGGAAGAGGAGATAGAGGTGAGCCCTATCCATTTTGATGTTATGCCAGCAGAAAAGCGCACAAGAGCACACAACAAGGATGAAGACACAAGGAAGGAAGAGTCAGAACCTGCAAGGAAGGAGAGGAAGAAAAAGTCAAAGAAGGAGGAAGGAGGCAAGAAGCAGAGGTCAAGGCGAAGGGAGATCGGCATCAACGATTTTCCATTAGGAAAGAATATGGAACCCTACAACATCTTAGAAGATTTGCAAACTCAAAAGCCCAATATTTCTTGGCCTCAACTCCTACATCTATCACCCAAGGTGAGAAAGCACTGGTCCAAACTTGTAAGCACAAGACTCCCAAGAAAGAAAGAAAAGGTGACAGTAAAGGCATTGACTTCAAAGCCACAACAAGATGTGGAACCTATTGTAGATGCTTATGTAAGGGGTAGGAAGGTATCCAATGTGTATGTTGATGGTGGAGCACAAATGTGTGTGATCACGGAAAGAGCCATGAATAGACTAGGGCTTGAAATCACTAAATCCTCTAATTGTCAAGCTAGGCTGGCCAACAATGCAAGTGTGAAGTGCCTAGGGATCATCGAGAATGTAAAAGTTTCTGTATGTAATATAGATGCACGTGTGGACATGTATGTTATGCCAACCAAGGGGGAGGGCTATCCCATCATCCTAGGGAGGCCTTGGCTCATTGCTGTGAATGCAGATCAAAAATGGGGACGAGGACAATTGATTCTCAAAAAGGGGCAACATGTAGTATACGATTGGCATGAAGGAAAGCAGCTCGACATCAACTATGAGACCACGGATGATGAAGAAAGTGAAGAGAGTTTTGGCTCAAGCGACGAGGAAAGTTCAACCACTACATCCAATAGCGAAGAAGAATCATCTTTGGAGGTAATGGGAATCATCTTCAACACATCAAAAACTCCATCAATAGAGGCTGACCCAACAAAGGAGCAAACAAAGGATGACAAAGGTGACCACAAGCACTTTGAAGACTTTGAGAGGATGCTTGCAAAAGATCTTACCCCTGAGGAGAAGCGGTCCTACATCGATATGCTCAAGAGGTATCCCAATTTGTTTATCACTGATTACTCACAAATTAGAGGTGTGGATGTTATAGAGCATGGCATAGAATTAAATCCAGGTACTAAACCTGTGGCTCAAAAGCTAAGGCGCCTAGGAAAAATACAACAAGAGGCACTTTTGACAGAGGTTAACCGACTCCTCAAAGCTGGTTTCATTTACCCTGTGTCTAACTCTGAGTGGGTGTCCCCAATTGTAGTAACCCCTAAAAAGAACGAAAAATGGAGGGTCTGTGCCGCTCAATGCTGCAACAAAGAGGGATCATTTTCCTCTTCCTTTCCAAGATGAAATCTTAAACGAAGTAGCCGGCTATGAATGTTACACAGTGTGTGATGGGTATTCAGGGTATTTTCAAATCAGAATAGCAGAAGAAGATCAGTTAAAAACCACTTTCATCACACCTTGGGGTTGCTTTGCCTATAGAGTGATGCCATTTGGGCTCACAAATGCTCCTAGTACCTTTATAAGGTTTACAACTCTTGTCTTTCAGCCCTTCTTTGGAAAGTCAATTAGGGTTTTTATGGATGACTTCTGTATCTATAGTAGCCAAAGACTTCATTGCCAAAAAGTTGAGGAGGGGCTTAGGAGGCTTCATCAATTTGGGGGACAGCTTAATCCTGAGAAGTGTCACATTGCAGAGTCACAAGTAGTATTGCTAGGTCATGTGGTTTCTTTGCAAGGAATTCAAGTGGATCCATCAAAAGTAAATGCTCTCTTGTCACTACAACCACCAACGACAACCAAGGAGCTCATGACTTTCAACCACAAAGTAAGGTACATGTCTCGTTTCATTCACCTTCTAGCGGAAGCTATTGCACCTTTGCACACGCTAGCAAACAAACCCACATTCGAATGGAGAGAGGAACACGAATTATGCTTTACTGAAGTAAAGGGTATTCTCAACTCTCTTCCAACAATAATGCCACCAAATCCAAAGGATACATATTACATCACGCCAAGTGTAGGAATGAAGGCCATCGGTGTAGTTCTCATGCAAAAAGACCCAAAAACATGCTACATGAGGCCAGTATACTTTGCAAGCAAAGTCATGACCGCTGCAGAAAAGGGCTACACCGATATGGAGAAGGTGGTATTCACAATTATGTTTGCGGTAAGAAAGTTTCGATCATATCTCTTACCTGCACCATTTGTCATTCTCACCATGGAAAACAATTTACCATATGTTGTGCAACACATGAGCCTCTCATCTAGGATAGCCAAATGGGTTCTAGAACTTCAAGAGTTCGAATACACTTTTCTTGTGGAAGATAGCACAAGGGCAGGGCAGACATTCTCACATACAAAGTGAGAGAAAGGAAAGAGTCACCAAAGGCAGGAGACAAAGCTACACCACAAAATAATGAGGAGGAGATGGACAATGCACACATTTTGTGCTTTGATGGAGCTTACCGACGACAACACGATCATGCAGCAGGGGCGGTTCTTATTCTAAGTCCACAAAGGGAAGTTCTTGTTAAGAAAGGTATCACCTTGGAAAATGTTCATTCTAATAATGAGGCTGAGTATGTCACCTTAAAGTTGGGGCTTGAAGAATGCAGAAAACTTGGCATCGAAAGACTTATAATAAGAGGTGATTCCTTACTAGTTATTAGGCAAATCCAAGGGATATGGAAGTGCAAGAACCCTACTCTAGTGGAGTGGCTTAGACAGGTGAAGGCTTTGATAAAGAACTTTGAAGCTACACAGGTACAGCATGTTGTGAGAACCCTCAACAAGGAAGCAGATTATCTCGCCAATGAGAAACTTCATATCATGGTGGGAGGTGTGAAGCTCTACGAACCAAAGTACCAAGGCCAAGAGGAATTGAAGGACATCATATTTTTCCTCCAAACTGGTGAGTGCCCTAAACAATTGGATAAAGTGCAAAGGCATAGGTTGGTAAAAAAGGCAACTCCTTACCAACTCATAGGAGATGATCTGTATCATAAAGGGAAAGATTTGGTGCTAAGAAGGGTGCCCTCTGTTCAAGAAATAGAGAGAATCCTCTTTTCATGCCATGATGATGTCTGTGGGGGTCATTTTTCTCATGATATTACAAACAGGAAGATTTTACAAGCAGGGTTTGTTTGGCCAAGTCTACACCGTGATGTCCAGCATTGGTGTAAGTCATGCAAAGGTTGTCAGATTGCTGGAAATCAATGACTCACTTACGAACCTCGAGTTCCAATAATTTCGTATGGTCCTTTTGAGAAGTGGGGTGTGGATGCAATAGGCCCCTTACCTCGCACATCTACCGGGAAGGTCTTCATCATTGTGGGAGTAGATTACATGACACGATGGGCGGAGGCAGCAAGTACAACACGAATTACAGCCGAGGAGGTATCAAAATTTATCTTTGATCACATATGCAGTAGATTCGGCACACCATTAGAGATTTTGTCAGATCGTGGTCCAGGGTTTAGAGCAGAGCTCCTAGATAATCTTTTGACAAAGTTAAAAGTCAAACATTTGCATTCTACACCTTACTACCCCCAGTGCAATGGGTTGGTTGAAAAGGTGAATGGAATGATATGTAAGATCATTTCTAAGCAGGTTGCAGATCGACCAAACGACTGGGATCATCATTTGACCGCACCTCTATGGGTATACAGAACATCTTTCAAGGTATCCACTCAATTCACTCCTTTTCATTTGGTATATGGACAGGAGGCACTCCTTCCTATTGAGGTGGAGATTGCAAGCCTACGCATTCTCTCACGGGGAGCAAAGAGGCCAAAAGAAGCTTTGCAGGAAATAATTTTAGATCTTCAACGACTTGAGCTTGATAGAGAAGAGTCCATCGACTATTACATTGCCCAAGCCACAAGCCAAAGGGACAAAATCAACAAGAAGCTCAAGGGGAAAGGATTGAAGGAAGGTATGTTGGTTCTTCGCTATGATTATCGACTTGATACTCGACTTGACAAAAAGTTTTTGCAAAGATGGGAGGGACCTTTCATGATAAAAACAAAGTTTGGGAATGGTAGTTACAGATTAGCAGATTTATCAGGAAAACTCCACAAGACCAGAGTCAATGGATGGAGATTAAAGCCCTACTTTCAACGTATCAATCCGTTGATAGGAAGTCATCTACCTACATCGTCTAAGCTCCAAATTGGCATGGCTCCCTTCGGCTTGGCAAATGCTCCACCTATTTTTAAAGCTTTGATGTGCAAAGAAGAACCAGCCTTGGAATCTCAACATACCCAAGGCAACCCTCCCATCTCCGATTTATGGGATTGAGGTGATGAAAAGCAGGTCTAATGGAGTAAAAGAGTGTATATCATTCCTCCTTTTTTTAGAAAAATAAGAAAAAAAAAGAAGAAAAAAAGAAAAAAAAGAAAAAAAAAGAAAAAAAAAACTCTTTTGATTCTTCTAGGAGCATGAATGATCCTAGATGAAGGGGGAGGGCTAATATGAGTAGCGTTAAATGGTAACCTTGCATTTGCACTACATTTCTACTCAAATGTATATATTTTTTATCAAAGTTTTAACCTAGTGTTCATTCTCTCTTTCCGTAATAGCCTTTTTCCATACAAACACCTTACCCTTCTCAGATCTTTATGCATTTACATCATATTTCTCTCTTCATGCTAAATGTAAATAATAAAATTAATTCTACTCTCCTAGTTTTTTACTGCACATTCTTTTAACTAATTACCTTTACTAATTTAAATAGCTATCTACATCCCATAATTTGTAAATAAATAATTTATGGGCATTTATCTTACCCATCTTCTCTCAAGGGTAGGGTTAACCTTGTAGGCCTTCCCTTCCCCACCACTATGTGACCCAAGTCTTGGATCATTTACTTGTGTTGGTCAACAAATCTTAAATATAATGTATATCCCCAATAAATCAAACTTTATTGGAGCCTACCTCATTTGTTTAAGGTGGATTCTCTTTTGAAAAAGCATGCTACACCTTGGATGCATGCTAAAGGGCCCCCTACAAGGAGACTTGGTTCAAAAGGTGTTTTGGATGTATCTTGAACGCCTTAGCTCATGGGTATACTTGAGGAACACTCCAAAATCAGCTTAAACACTTTGAGAAGGTCAACTTTGCCTTTTACAGTACCCAATTCTGAGTTACAGGCTAAAAGTTATGGTGAAAACAAGGTACTACGAACACTGTTACTGCAGGTCAAAGTTACAATCAGGTAAACCACAAAGGTGAAAAGTTTTCTTGACTTCTTCAACATTCTAAAATACCAATGGGGAGTTAAAAACCACTTGCATGTGGAGGGGTCGGCTCAAGATGCTTCCAGAGACACAACAAACAAGATGGGGACACTCAGCAGGAGCCACTAGAGGGACATCATGGTGGGGCCCACATACATTATCAACCCTTATGGAGCCTCCACAACCTAAAAGGCTATTTTTAATGAAAAAATAAGTCCCTTATTTGCATAATTGAAGGAATGGTCAAAAGGGAACCTAACTATGATTAATTACCTACCCTAGTCAAGTTTAACCTAACCCAAGGTCTTGTACAGCTATAAAAAGGCCCTTTGGCAAGCACAAAAATACACACACCTACCCCATTGCTGCAAATAAGCTCCTCTAAGGTTAGGGAAGCCCTAATCTCTCTCTCCTCTTGTCTCCCTATCCATTTCCTAAGCTCGCTATCATAAGCGGCACCATAGAGAGAGCATCAATATGCTATTGCTACCATTCTCTTGCAAACATTTCTCTTATCATACTCATCTCTAAATAAGGATTGTAGATTCTATATGAGAGCAAGGATATCAAGTTCAATGATCTATCTCATGGTTTGATCAACAAATTGTTTCAATTGGGGTGTCGTCGTCACACTTTTGCTCTAAACGCATGTAAAATTGGTAAGCCTATCTTGGCAGTTTCTCATATTTTGTGCTCATTGGGTTGCTTGTTTGTTGAGAAAGTTTTTTGTGCACCATGGTGTCTATTTTCTTGGCTTCTCTCCTTATGTTGTGTGTAAGTAAGTCTTGGGGCTGCATAGATGGAGAAGAGCTCTCTATGCATGCCGCCTTATGTGTGTAAGTAGTCTCTTCTTTTGGGAAAGGAAAGGAGTTGTCAAGTATTTGTGCATCGTGGTGTTTTGAGTTTTGAGGTTTTGTGCTTGCTTTTCTTAGAAGTATATGAGCACTAATATGGTGAAGGTCAATCTTTGCATGTGAGTTTGTGCAGCGTTCAAAGGGATTGCTTAAGGAGTGTGTGTTGAATGGTTGAAGGGCATTTTGTGTTGAAGCACATAAGGAAGGTGTGAGTGTGTGTGTGTGTGTGTGTGTGTGTGTGTGTGTGTGTGTGTGTGTGTGTGCGGTTTGTTTTGGTTTCCTTCTTTCTCCATAAAAGAGGGTGGTGCCCCTAAGAAATATGCGTGTGTAGGGTCTCACGGAGTGGTTGTCTGGTGGGAGCCTTGAGTTGAGCCCAGTCTCAAAAAATCCGCTCTCAGTTGGAAACAAAAGCTCAGGCATCTTCTCTGCAACATCTGAAGACTTCACCCCATCCATAAGATACACCAAAGCCTGCATACAATTACCTCACAATTACTCTATATGTAAACATATTCATAAATTCTAACTTATAGTTCACTTTATGTATACCTGCACAACATGATTCCTGAAGCTTATCTTGAAGAATTCATCAAATGAATCCGGTAATTGTGGCGCCCTTCAACTTGTATCTTTTGGATTAAAAGAGAGGCTTCAGTGTGCATATGATCCCAATATGTCTCTTTCTTCATGTAAGTCCGTAATGCCTTATAATCTTGAAATTGAGGACATAGGGGTCTTTGGACTTTGTCGGACTCATGAGTTGCAGCAATATTTTCTTCCTATAATACATACAAACTTAAACTTAAAGAAAGCATTGAACAAGACCAAATATAGACAAATAAATGCATCTAAAATACCTCTCAGGAGAGATTTTAGAACTTGTAAGGCAGTACAACTTGGCTCTTGTAATTTTACACATGCTTGCATCCTCCCACTTTATGCCAATCAACACTTTGAAAAAATCCTCTCCATTATGGGGATTTGCAATGCATAGGTACTTGTAGCCTCTGTCTTTGATCCGCTCCTCCTCCGCTCTTGTAGCTTTATCTAAATGTTTCTTCCTCTCAGCCTGATCTAAACCAAATGCTTCAATCTTTGCCTTTTCTTTAAAGAGGAATGCTTGAAATTCATCCTTACATCATAAATTAATTATGTAATCATCAAGCAATACAATAGTAAGGAGGAAAAGGAAGAGTAGCCAGCTTCCAAACAAGCTGTGAAAATCAATCCACAAGGAGAGTTATACCATGGAGGGACACCATGATAATAATGGGCCTCTACACTCATCTCAACTTCTATCCACTTCCTCATTTCTAGTGTCAATCTATCTAGAATAGATTCTTTGTTGGCAACACCAAACTTTTGAAACATGTACACCTCATGAGCAATGTTTGGAGTCACATGAGGTCTAAAAATCCTATTTAGAACAATAAATTAAGTGAAGTGAATAGTTAAGCACAACGTTCATCATCATCACTATCATTACTCACATCTTCATTTTCATCAAGACCTTCTTCATCCAAATTAGCCTCTACAAAAACAAACCAAAAAAACCAAAGTCGTAAAAATAATGAAAGCAAAAGTAGCTAATGCTATAAACCATGGAAATGGGTTATACATACCTTCATCTTCTATATGATTAGAATCCTCGTCCACTTCAGCTTCATCATCAATGAAAACACATCTTTTGTCACACATGGATTTTTTCTTTCTGGGGGTAGTGTCTAAAGGACGCACACATGATGATGCTTCTTATTCTATCATCCTTTTAAAAGTACATCTTGAACGCAACTTCATGTTCACTTAACGGCTATTATGTTGAGAGACATCGATCTCTCTTTTTGTATTCTTTCTCTTGGGCGCCATTAAATACACTATAGAAATTAAACAATAAAAATATTCAAAAGTTAGAGGTTTGTCAAAACCAAAAAAAAATCCAAGTATAAAAAACTAAAAAATTTGGGTAGAGTCTATTTTGTTTCTGCACAAAATTTCAAAAAAAATCCTCTCCATCTTCATTATGAAGACCTCCACAAGAGATTAAGAAAACAAAACAAATCTATTTTTTAAGGCAACAATAAAATTCAAAGCTTAGTGTATAGTAAGTGTTTGAGCTCTCATATCATCCGCTTGCAAGCGTATGATTAGAGAGCTCAAAAACTATTATGTTTTATCTAATTTTAATATAATAGTTTAAAATAGCCACCAACTAATCTCTTTTTCAAGATGATAATACTTTTGAAATCACTATTTCAAGGCACCATTTTTCATAAGTACTTAGTGTATAGTAGGTATTTGAGCTCTCTAATCATCGCTTGCAAGCGTATGATCAGAGAGCTGAACAAATCCTATGTTTTATGTAATTTTAATATAATATATTATAATCACAATTTCAAGGCACAATTTTCTATAAATACTTAAACCATAGTAGGTGTTTGAGCTCTCTAATCATCCACTTGCAAGCGAATGATTGGAGAGCTTAACAAGTCCTATGTTTTATATAATTGTGATACAATAGCTAAAATTAAGCAACAAAATAAATCTATTTTTCAAGGTCCAATTAAATACAAAATTTAAGTAATAAAAATATTCAAAACTCAAAGATCTATCAAAATCAAAAAATTATTCCTGAGTATAAAAAACCAAAAAATTGGACAGAGTCTCCTTTGTTTTTTCATATAGTTTTCCAAAAAAATTCTCCACCTTCATTTATAAGGCCTCCAGAGGAGATGTGCGCGTATGCCGCACGTGTCAATGCAAGGAACTTGCCGATACACCGTGTGCGAGCCACAAATGGCTCCAAGCACACAACAAGCCTAAACTAGTAAGCTCAAAGAAGGCGATGGTGTGTCACTCACCGCTCTATGCTTGCTTCGTGGAGGATTCCTTGCCGCGAAGAAGAAGGAGCCGCCGCTTCGCCGCCGCCGTGTCGTCGTCGCAATGCTCGATCACTCTCTCTCTCTCTCTCTCTCTCTCTCTCTCTCTCTCTCTCTCTCTCTCTCTCTCTCTCTCTCTCTCTCTCTCTCTCTCTCTCGTATACACACACACACACACACAAGGAGATGAAGAAGAAGAAGATGGAGATGGAGCAAGAGCACTCTTCTATTGCACAAAGGAGAGAATTAGTGAATTTTAGGTTTAGTTGACTTTTATATGAGCTCGCCCCATTCACACTTGGGCGCCCATGCTTAGCCAACTAATCCCTTGAATGTTCCAGTTAGAGTGCGCCTCTCATCGACGATCCCTCTTACCCTTTTCCTAATGGACAGACAAGCCCGGTACCTGACTCTACCAAATAAATAATACAATGTCCTCCGTAGGTTACAACGTCCGTCTCGTAGGTGATAGGGTGTCCGTGAGCCGTGAGGGTTAACATGCCCCCCCTTTCTGATGTAGATTCCGTCCTCGGAAGCTATTGAGTTAAAGCTCGTTCGTCGAGGTGGAAGAGCATTTGAGATGAATGTCCTTAGCCTTCTTCAGTCACTGCAAAATCAAACAACATTGGCACAGTAATTGCATTCTCATAAGCGATTAAAAAGCATATACAGTTTTAGGCAGACAAATTGATTGGTAACAGAATTTTAAACAATTTGTCAGCAATAAACATTAAATTGCAATATAATCAAATGCATAAACAGATGTAAAGGTAAAAAATTAAACAAGTCTGGGTCGCTAATTTAACGATCGAAAGGCACTAGAGATCGACTATTAAAACCATGGGTAAGCTCCTTAATTTTCTCTGGTCAATTAAGTTGTTTAATCGCGAGAGCCAAGTATTTCATGTTCGAGGGCTGACTAGAGGCTATACCTAGAAGACCTTGTAGTTAAGCTACGATAAAAGGAATTTCTCATGAAATCATCGCCTGACTGATTACCTTTTCTTTGACCCCCCAAATTCTTTTCACAGTGATTCAATTTTGATGTGTGTGCTTATTTTGTATGCCTTGGGTTTTTTGCTTTTCAAGGAAAAGCGCCCACACTGGGAACCTCTAGGGCTCTAGTACCATAGGCGATACATGTGAGTGAAGTACCCAATCAAGGTGAGATTTCTCTTTCAGCTTAAGATTTTACAATGTGGCACTTTGATTTTTTGTTTGTTCATTTTCAGCATTTTAATTTTGTAACTTTGGGGGGTCATATAACACTGTTACCCTCCCCAAGCTCATCACACTAGTAAACTCCCTTTATAATACTTAAGCTAAAGGTCAATAGGGACTAAGCCCACTAGAAAGCCCTAGTACATTTCACACAATGCTGCCTAAATCGGATTAAGAACCTAAGTAACCATTAATTATTAGGAAGGCATTCCCCATGGTATTAAGAGAAGATCTGTAACACCTAACTTGGTCAAACTAGCTTAGTCGGACTGCATGATTTTAAACCTAGACAAGTGCTTATGACAAAAAATTACATTGAATTTAATGTTTGGTACTAAGAAAATGCGCTGAATATTATGCTACCAATCACAATCAAAGCAGACAAACATGGATGCAAAAAGATAAGGGGCAATGCTAATGGATAAGAAACACCTGTTTGTGTTGATGATCGCACTTGATATGAAAAGTGGATGAGAGAAATATTACATGAAGGTCCAAATTCTAACCACAGCAACATGTTCCTATACACACTAGGAAACACAAAGAATACCTCTAGGAGGCACATCAGTGGGAAAAGGTACTTTGCTAATCACTAAACTCTAAAACAGAAACACTCCTATCGTACTAAGTCTACCTACCCTCCATCACTCGAGTGATGAGGATCAAAGGTGTTTTATGACATAGGTCTTTGTTTCAGTGTACCGGATGTGAATGTGTAGGTCTGGGTCAATGTTTTGACTTTTATTGTGCATACTCGTTTGGTAATTGCTCTTGCTCTTTATTATTTTTGTTTTTTGTGAGTATAAGCCTTTATATATACATTCCCTAAGATTGGGAGATTGAGAGGTCAGGGAGGAAGGTTGAGAGGAGAATGAGTGAATGATGACTGCCAGCAAAGACTCCCCCCTTCCTTGGGTAGATCATACCGTTTGAAATGGGCTCGTCACCCTTTGAAACTAATCGTTCCAGTTGGTAATAGGTGAGGATTTTTGCCAGTAGTTTTCTCTTACCTTAGGTGCCTCGTCAAGTTGCAAGGGTGGTAAGGTAGTCTCCCAGGATCGAACTTGAAGTGGTTCATCAGGTGATTCTTGAACACTGGGAGGTGTGGATTCCTTTGTAGCTTCATGGAGGTCCACTATTGTAGGTGGAGGCTGTGAAGAAGATTTTACCTCTATGGATGCATTATATGAGGAGCTAGAAGCTTCATGGGACTCCCCCGTTCTTGAGCTAGGCGGAACAAATCGTCCTTTCTTCGGTACCCAAACTAGCTCTGGAGCGGGTGTGTAGCATTCTGTGAGTTTTTTCTTTCCGCGATCGTTGATTCGTTTTGGAGCTACGGGATTGGGCTCACATAGTTCATGTAACAAGTAAGAGCACAATTTACGTTTTGGCACCCAGATTTGATCATTTCCTTGATAGTAGCCTTGGGCTTCCAATAGTCGTTTAGGAATCCAACGCCACGTTTCCTTACATTTCTTGGAGCGAGTGGAACGTTTCTTACAAGGCTTCTGTTTTTTAGCACTAGCTATGGTCGCTAAAGAAGCTTTAGGGACCCACTTGTATGTTCTTTTTGTTATATGAGGTTGAGTCTTGTCAGAAGCTATATGCATTGCTTGTAGCATATTTAAGGGTACAAGTGGTGGCATTTCATCCCCCTCAGGTGTTACCTAGGTCGTCCCCCTGTTTCCCCAAGTGTCTATGGTTGCTGCTAGGTGGACCCAATCCACATTGTCCGACTCAGTCATCCCAGGTACTACATCCATATAAGGAGAATCTTCCCCAACATCAGTGTCCGCTTTACACATATAACAATACTGCAATGCGGCCGAGTGAACTGTGGTGTCAGATCTATGATCAATTATAAACCTGTTTCCTAGAGGATGTGCTTGACCCGTCACAAGATCCACTCGAATGATAGAATCTTGGAACTGCAAGTAGACATGGTTTTTAGACCAATCATGCACCATTTTTGCTTCCCTCATGAAAGGACGTCCTAAGATCATCTCCAATGCCATAGTGTGTTTGGAGAAATCCATAACAATAAAGGTAATCCTTATTTTATGTCCAAAGACCTTGATCTTGAGATCTTCTAGCATCCCAATAGGTTTAACAATAGACCCATTGGCCACCTTCACTACTATGGTTGTGGTCGCAAGGTGAGGTCTTCCCATAGTTTCCCATCAATTTTTAGTCACAATGCTAACCCCAGCGCCACCATCAAGGATTCCCTTCACAGTTAATCCCTTAGTAGTGATTGGTATAGTCGCATTGGATTCATCACCCTCAAAGTATTGCCCCAACTTGTTAACAGGTATTTCTATAACAAGGTTCTCATCTAGGTTGGGTTGTGGATCTATGTATTCCTCCTCTATTGGCATCTCCCCAGCTCCATCCATCTGTGCAAATTGTGGTAGCCCAAACTTCAGTTCTCCATTGAGGAAGGCTCGAAGAGCTGAGACTAGCTCAGGGTCTTTATATAGTTTGGACATGATGGTGGTTCTAACTTCTGAAGACATGAAATCCATCAATTTGGCAATGTTTAACGGCACCTTTTGGCATTGAGTCCCTTGACGTGGGGAAGATGGGATCTCTATTTCTTCGATAGGATCAGGTCATCCCTCTGTAAACATTATTTCCATCAAGAAGTGAGTACGCCCACTTTCCCATGACTTTAAGTCACTTTCTTCTTGGATGACACTAGGTATGTCCAAGGGTCTATGGACTTGGTGAGGTTGTTGTTGCGTAGGGAACATGGTGTCTCTAATTTGGATCTTCCTAGGTGCTGGTTCTAGATCCCTTTGGGTATCTTCTACCAAACTCTTTAATTGCTTGACTCACTCAATCTCCTCTGTAGGGTTTGGGTTAGTTCCTATCTTCTTTTTGGATCCTGGCCATTGTGGCTCATGAAGATCTTCCTTGCTGGTTTCTATGTTAGTGGTCGTTTTGGTCTCCATGGTTTCACCTGAATCAGAATTTTCTTCAGCGTCGTTCATATATACGGGGTCGTCACCAGTCCCTATGTTGGTCTTTGAACTGGGGTTTGACTTCGCTGCTTTGTGCGATCTCTTTCTTCGTGTTTTCTTCTTTTCCTGAGATTGGGCAATTGCTGCCGTGTCTCTTTCCTCAAGAATATAATTTTGTTTTTGGAGCATCGATCGTGTGAGTACATTTACTGGTACCACAGGTATACTTGGTGATGGCTCCTCAGCAACATCAATCAAGTTTAATGGCGTGATCTTCGGTGCATTTGGATTATTTGGACATTGGGCAATCAAATGATCTATGCAACATCAATTACACATGAGTATCGGCATTGTAGACGTGCTCACTTGATTGGTTTGCATTAGTGTGGCGTTCTTTTGTAGCCTAATAGGACACTCGGCTACACGATGTGGATCTCCACACTCATACCATTGAAGAGGTGGTCTCTTAGCAGTGTAATTGATATTTTGGCCTCTTGCTGCAAGAGCAGCTACTTGATATACAGGTTTGACTTGTCCCCAATAGTCCTCCATGTAGTATTGTGGACTTTCTTCAAGCACATCCATCCCATAGGAAATATTAGGATCTATATCTTCCTCACAGCCTTCCAAACAAGAAATAGATGACTCACAACCCACTTGATTCACATAAGTGATTCTCGGATGTGGTGGTTGCGGTCCTAGCACTGGAGGTGATAAGAGTGTTGTTTGAACAACATTTTGGGCCCTATGGACCATGTGTTGTGCTGTTTGTTCAAGAGGTGGGGCCGGCATCAATGCAGGCACTCGAGGTGTGTCTGTCCATGCTAAGGTTGGTCTATTGGCCATCGCACACTTAAATACTATGCAATCCTTAGCTTGATGACCATACCTCCCACATGCATTGCAGTTCCCATTGAATCTTACTCTAAAAGTAGGGCATTCACTGGTACTATGCAGTCCATAGCATACTGAGAAACCATTGCTGCTCCCTTCTTGGATACATATGATTGTTCTGCAGAGCACGATTGTCTCTAAGACTCTCTTGAATAGCCTTGGTGAGATCTGCTAAAGTCATCTCAGATATCTTTGGCTCCTTAGCAATAGGCTTTAGGGTCATTGGCTGATGCCCTGATGCTTGCGAGCTAATAGATTTAGACTCAACAGACACTCTTTCTCCTTGAATCATTAGATTATCCTCCAACTGGATCGCATTGGTGGTGACTGCTTCCCAAGTGGTGATACCTCTAATGACTAGGCCATTGTAGATATCCTCATGCCGGAATCCCCTAATGAATCTATCAAGCAATTGGTTATTGTTGAAGCGCTCATTTGGATTACAACGAGAATTCAAATGCTTCAAGCGACTTATAAAGTCTCTCACTGACTCTCCTTCCTCTCGTTGGGCTTTCTGGAGCTGAAAGGCTACACCCCAAAGCACTCCCTCTCGTATGTATTCTTTTAAGAACAATCTCCTAAGAGTAGGGTAAATTGTTTTTTCTTCCACCTATAGGGTTCTATATTACCAATCCCCAGCCTTTCCCCTTAAGGTTAGGCTTAAAGCATTGCTCTTATGTAGGTCATTGTGTTCTTCTAGAGAATCGCATATTTGTTCAAACACTTGGATATGCTTTCTCACATCCCCATTTCCACTAAATTTTTGTGTGAGCTTGGCTATTTGTACTGCTTTACTTCTAGGCCCTTTATCAGGTGTGTTACGCATATTCTCAGCAATAGATCGACCAATAGCTTGAGCAAATGTTTCCAAGTCACCTTAGTGAGCAGGCACCGTGGGTGAAGGCGCTCCAGAGACTACATGTGGAGTAGGTATTGGCATTGGGCTTGGCGCATAGGAAGCCCTTGGGTTCCACGTTGGGTATGATGTTGTGCCATGTGGTGGTCCATAGCTCATATGGGTGGCCCTAGGCATAGCAGACATCGGATGTGACATGCTAATGCTAGCCGGTATAGTCCCATGGAAATAAGAACTTGTGTATTGTGGTTGTGGAGCATAGGTAGTTGAAACAATGGGAGGGGTAGGGACTACATGAGTGTGATGACCCATAGGTGCATACGATTGGTACACACTTGTAGGTACTGTTGCAGGCATTGAGCTATCATGTAGTGGTGCTTTACTAACAAATGAGGTCCATGGCGTGTTTCTCGACATGCCCATCATTGGGGTAGGCATGGTAGCCGTGGTGTCATCAAGGGAAAGATGAGCTAGACTTGGAAAGGTGAAGCTATCACTTGTGGGCTCATATTGCACTGAGAACCCTGGAGAAACAACATATGGGGGATCCATCGGACTTACCAAGGGAGTCTCCATTTGCGATAAGGTCGGTTGTTTAGCCTTCCGTGTATCCAAGAATCTCATGAGACCCATTGAAGGCATGTTGATCCCCTTGTTCTGTCTCTCTAACTCAATGACCCTATGGATGACCTCACAAACTCTTAATTGTTGATCCTCCACACTAGTAGCACCCATTGTGGATTGTAGGACATCTAACCAACCCATGTGATAGGTGTGACCTGTGTATAGGTCGGTCAGAGTCTCTGTTTGTAATTCGTATTCCCAATTCTCATTTAAGAACACTCCATCTAGGATTGAGGTGCTAGGGGTGTCCTTTGAGCTAGATGCAATGTTGCTTTCTAGGGGTTGTGGCCCTTAGCGGTTTCTAAATCAGGAGCACTTGATTGCTCTCTTAGCAAGGATATTGACATAGGAGCTTTCGCTTTTAACTCTCTTCGTTGCTCTGCCTTGCGTAAGCTCTCGACTTCCTTTTCCCTCGCTGCAAGGATATATCACTCAACCTCTTGCACTTCGGCAAGGCTTCTACCCATCGGGTAATATGACCTCGGAGGGAACTAACTCTGAAGAGACAGGAGTTGCAGTGAATGAAGTATTCACTTGCACATTCTCTAACGGCATAGGGTCTATGTTTTTCACGAATGGAGAATTTACTCCCCACCCCCCTCATTTACATCATTAGCTCCATGTTCGGAGCGAGTGGCTCTACTAAAGGTTTCCTTCAGGCGGCTAAGCACGCTTCCCAAACCGAGGACCCATGGCATGCATGTCTTGGCTCGAGCTATCAGGATTAGGCATTGGGAAACCCTCCATGACATCGTAGTCAGAGGAAGAGTCACTAGCCGCTATGTTCGGGTCTTGGTTTGTACTACCTTGGGTCCCCACCGAGGGTCCAGAACCTAAAGTAGGTGGATATTGAGAACTCGCGTAAGTCAAAATTCTCTCTAGTTGCTCCGTCTCTAGCACACGACCAGAGCGCAGATGCATGTGCCTTTGGCACCCTACAAACGTCGGCGAATAACCTCGAAGGTTAACCGCTTACCTTTTTTAAGCGTCCATTTTCACTCGTGTTTTTTACGTTTTTAATGTTTTTTTAAAATGTTTTTTAATGTTTGATTTTTTTGATTAAAGTGCGTGATAGCTCGAAATGAGCGTATCACTTAGAGAGTCGTTGTGTGCTTTACAGCACAATTTTCGGGCATCTGACGTTCCGTTGGTCCTCAAAAAATCTATTTTTAGCTACGTGTGAAGCTAAAATTCGTTTTTTTAAAAGGCAACTGAGGCTTAGGCCTGAGCGTGAGCTTGGGCTTGGGTCTGGGAGATATTCCCAATTCCGGTCCTATCTTTAAATTTATTATTATTTTTTATTTTATTATTTTATTTTATTTTATTTTATTTTTTAAGGAATAAGGTCGCCGCGGCCTGCGCGAGAGCACACACACACTCTATCTACCTACTTCTAACTAATACACCTACTCTTACACACTAACACACTCTATTAGCTCTCATAGATCTACTTCCTACTTACTGTACACAGAAAACTAACTACCTTAATACACAGAGAATAAACACAGTACCTTTGAAAACTCCATTAACAAAAAAAACACACAGTATAACACCAAATCCCTCTTCTCAACACACACACACTCCTTCCCTACCTTTCCTATAATTGAAATTGCACCACGGAGAAGCACAGAGTGCTACTCGAGCTTAATGTATGGCATTTCCCGGCAACGGCGCCAAAAATGTGCACGTATGTCGCACGTGTCAATGCAAGGAACTTGCCGATACACCGTGTGCAAGCCACAAATGGCTCCAAGCACACAACAAGCCTAAACTAGTAAGCTCAAAGAAGGCGATGGTGTGTCACTCACTGCTCTATGCTTGCTTCGTGGAGGATTCCTCGCCGCGAAGAAGAAGGAGCCGCCGCTTCACCACGCTCAACCGCTTTGCCGCCGCCGTGCTGTCGTCGCAATGCTCTCTCTCTCTCTCTCTCTCTCTCTCTCTCTCTCTCTCTCTCTCTCTCTCGCATACACACACACACACAAGGAGATGAAGAAGAAGAAGATGGAGATGGAGCAAGAGCACTCTTCTATTGCACAAAGGAGAGAATTAGTGAATTTTAGGTTTAGTTGACTTTTATATGAGCTCGCCCCATTCACACTTGGGCGCCCATGCTTAGCCAACTAATCCCTTGAATGTTCCAGTTAGAGTGTGCCTCTCATCGGCGATCACTCTTACCCTTTTCCTATTGGACCGACAATCCCGGTACCTGACTCTACCAAATAAATAATACAATGTCCGCCGTAGGTTACAACGTCCGTCTCGTAGGTGATAGGGTGTCCGTGAGCCGTGAGGGTTAACAGGAGACTAGGACATTCAAAACTTTACAATAAACAACAATACATTTGAAGGCTTAGTGTATAGTAAGTGGTCTAGGTCTCTAATCACTATATCAAGACATCATTTTTCATAAGTACTTAGTGTATAGAGGTGTTTGAGCTCTCTGATCATCCACTTGCAAGTGGATGATCTGAGAGCTCAATTTTAAAATAGCCACCAAAAATAATTTCTTTTTCAAGACAGTAGTACACTTTAAATAACTATTTCAAAGCACCATTTTCTTAAGTACTTAGTGCGTAGTAGATGTTTGAGCTCTCTGATCATCCGTTGCAAGCTGATGATCAGAGACCTCAAACACCTACTATGTTTTTTGTAATTTTAATGCAATATTTTAAAATAGCCACCAAAAATAATATCTTTTTCAAGAAAATAGTACACTTCAAATAACTATTTCAAAACACCATCGTCCATAAGTACTTAGTGCATAGTAGGTGTTTGAGCTCTCTTATCATCCGCTTGCAAGCGGATGATCAGAGAGCTCAAACACCTACTATGTTTTTTATAATTTTAGTGCAATATTTTAAAATAGCCACCAAAACTAATTTCTTTTTCAAGACAATAGTACACTTCAAATAACTGTTTCAAGGCATCATTTTCCATAAGTACCTAGCATATAGTAAGTGTTTGAGCTCTCTAATCATCCGCTTGCAAGCGGATGATCAGAGAGCTCATTAACTTCTATGTTTTATGTAATTTCAATTTAACAATACACTTCAAATCAATTTCAAGGCACAATTTTCTATAAGTACTTAAACCATAGTAGGTGTTTGAAGCTCTTTAATCATCCGCTTGCAAGCGATTGATTGGAGAGCTTAACAAATCCTATGTTTTATATAATTTTGACACAATAGCTAAAAATAAGCAGCAAAATTGATCTATTTTGAAGGTGCAATTAAATACACTATAAAAATTGTATTATAAAAGTATTCAAAACTTAGAGCTTTTATCAATTGTTTATGTAATTCAAGGTAGATATAAAAGCTCTTTGATCATCCATGTGCAAGTAGATGACCAAAGAGCTCAAAATCTCTTAGATTGTAGCTGAAAGCTAATCTAATTAATGTTTCACTTTAACTTTATGGTCCTAAAAGTACAGACAGAAAGACACTTGACACCATGGAATCAAGCAATATTGAAGAAGAGGAGATTGAAAAAGACTACATGCCTAAGAATAATCATTTAACATGCAACACAAAGCAGTTAATCTATGTAGAGGAATCTGATGTTCCACGTGAACAATGGGCCTTGCGTAAAATGCCCATTCATTGTAATAGGAAGTGTTTTGGTGTTGTGGGTATGAAAATTTGTGATAACACTCTTAAAAGTCATGATACAGGTTTGACTACACCATGATTTTGGTCAAAAAGATGCTACAAAGACAAAACCATAGAGCATGGCTGTGGTTTTGCAATCATGACGTGGAGCACACAAAGGCAGTTAAAAAGCACGTGAAGGAATCACCGATAGCCCCAATGATCTGGCCAGCGCAAGGGGGACAAAAGTTTCAACAGAAGAGCTCGCTAATCTTACAATAGGAGGTTTTCAAGTGGCTAGTATTAGCACACCAAACTGCAAGGGAAACACGGTTTCCTCACCATGTGGAGAAGGAGGTTCAACTAGTAGGTGACGAAAGTGAAGAAAGTGATAGCTGCAACCTTCTTAAAGGAAGTCTCTATAATTGAAAAGGAACATGTTGTGTTTCGTATACTCACTGAAAGCTGTTATGATGTTCATATCAAAGGTGAGCCAAGCTGTACATGTCTAGATTTTCAGAAAAGGGTGATACCTCAAAAGTCATTTATTGCTTGTAAGCACATGTATTATGTGTATGTGAATGTCTTGGACCTGCAACCTAAGGAGCACATGGTATACGTCAACCTACACTAACAGCGATGGATGTTGCTTTTCATACTTAGTCAACCTCGTATTGTAATCCCCAGTCTATGAACCCTTAAGTTTCCACATCAAATATAGGCAACCCCACAGTTATACGGAGAGGACCAAGGCCGAGTTGGGGGGAAACTCTAGAGAGCACTACAGAGGTCTCCACCTCGAGATTTTGCAATTGGGTTAGATCCACCATCACGTTCCTCATGGCAACCATTGACCTGTTATATGATTCTATGCTTCTAGGGTGTTGATTTTGTATGACATGCTGTGCACAAACTTGGCTTGCTTTTGTGTGAGTTCATGTAGATTTGATAAGTAAAGAGTTCCGGTATACTAATTGTAAGCCGTTTTTATTGCTTGGATTCCTCTCAATGAGTCTTTGAAAACTCCGTAACCTGCAGAGAATGAAGGGTAGGGCGACCCAAAGGCTAAGGTGATTGTGAAGCAAAGGAGGACACTTTTTTCTTGAAACACATCATTACACACCCCCTTTTGAAAGTTATTTCAGTGATATTGGCCAATGTTTCTCTCCAAATTGTGTCATTCTCCTCCCTCACTCTCATGATTAACTGTTTGCCGAAGTATACGCGTGGTAGAGCAAGCATATGCTAGAGGTCTTGCAAGAATCCGCATATGTTGGTCGACTTTGAGTTGTAGTGCTCTGAGGGTCATGGACATAAGCCATTGTGGTATGCTTTGCGATCGGGCATATGCTGTTAGGGTTGGTCGGATTCGGGCTTGGACAGTGATTGTTTGTAGATAGGGAGTCTAGGTATGTGTTTGCTAGGGGATAGGGGTGTTGTGAAATCACTGGGCTATAGAGAGGCATTCAGATTGTGTGTTGGTGGTTTTCCCATTTCTCCCTTTCCATCAGTGGTTCCGCCACTGAGGAGCTATTGATTGCTTCTTGGGGAAGTTGAAGACGGTGTTGCGGTGATACCACTTTCAAAGAGCAAGTGCTGCTAAGCAAGATGTGGTCTAGTTTTCTAACCTTTACAGGTGTTGAAGATGTTGAGGTTTGCTGCAAGACTACGGCCTTTTTCTGCTGGAGAGCGGCTTGTCAAAAGAAGAGGGAGTGGCCCAAGCTTTCCTGCTCCTGGTTCGTGGAAAAGCAAAGGTATGGTACGAGGGCTTGTATTCTAGCAGGTCTTTATGCAAGCCGCAATGAGGCTAAAATTTCTTTGATGCGTAAAGAGCTGGAGTCGAAGATTATGCATAAGGAAGATGATATGGACACTTTCCTTGCTAGTGTCAAGGATATCAATGAGCAACTTATTTCTGCAGGTGAAGTTATTTCAGACAGTTCCCTTGTGCAGACTGTTCTTGATGCCCTACCAGATTCTTACCAGACTTTTGCTAGTACTTGGAGACTTATGACCCAAGGAAATCCAGAAGTTGTCAAGTTTGATGCATTATGCACATTGCTGTTGCAAAGTCAATTTCCAGAAAAAACAAGACTAGACAGCGTGCAGTTGAACAGGCTTTTATTGCTTCTCAAAGAAAGGGTGGTAACAGCAATGCAGCCACTTCTTATGGTTCTGCTGCGAGTGGCAAAAATTTTGTTCCTAATGCTTCTGTTGGCATCAATTCGTCTGGAAATTCTGGTGATAAGGGCAAAAACAAGATGCGTTGCCATTATTGTAAAGCGAATGATCACTTGATCAAGTTGTGTCCTAAGTTGAAGGCCAAAGAGGCTAAGAAGAAAGAGGGTGGTTCCACTGCAAATGCTAGTTCCACTACAAATGCAGCCATTGTTGAGTCTTCTGTGAAAGGAGACTGTGTTGCTGATGTTGATGCAGAATGGGCTTTTAGCGCAGAGTGCACTTACAATCCTGCTGTCCATGATGCATGCTTGTCAGTTGCTGCAGATTCACATGTGTGGTATTTCGACAGTGGTGCTACAAATCACATTACCTCACATCGTGAATTGTTTACCTCTCTCGAGTCTGTCCCTCATCGGAATTCAGTCACTTGTGCCAACAATGCCTCTTATCTAGTTCAGGAAGTTGGAAAGATTGTGCTCACTGCTGAGTTCCTTCACACTTGTTGATGCACTTTATGTACCTGGGATCAAGAAGAATCTCTTGTCTATATCCACACTTGCTAGACTTGGACTTGTAGTCAAATTTGTGGATGACAAATGTACAGTTCGTGATCTCCGTTTTGGTGATGAAATTGTTGCATCTGGGCTTTTGTGCCGTGGGCTGTATAAGCTCACTTTGTATGACAAGTGTGGACAAAATTTTGCAAATGCTGTTGCAGATTCAAGGGCTATTTCAGATGCAAAACTTTGGCATGCACGTTTTGGTCATCTGAATTTTGCATGTTTGCTGCGTTTGCAGAAATCTGATATGGTTGGCACCTGTCAAACATGTTTGTGAAGGCTGTATTTTGGGTAAGATGCAACGTTCTAAATTTCCAAAGGATGGTTCAGTTCGGGCCACATGCAGGTTGCAGCTTGTGCATAGTGATGTTTGTGGGCCCATTCAAACTCCGTCCTTGGGCAATTACCTGTACTTCGTGACTTTCATTGATGATTACCCCAGGCATGCATGGGTATTTCCGCTTAAAGCGAAGTCCGAAGTTTTTATGTTCTTCAAACAATTTCTAGCTATGGCTGAAAATGTCTCGAAATGTACTATGGGCACTCTCCGTTCAGATTGAGGGGGGGAGTATATGTCTCATGAATTTAATGCACTTTCTGGCTAGTCGTGGGATAAAACACCAATGTACAGTGCCTTATACACCTCAGCAAAATGGTGTTGCTGAGAGGAAAAACAGGTCACTTACGAAAATGGCACGATGTATGGTCAAAAGTCAAGCTTTGCCACATTATTTTTAGCTTGAGGCCATCATGTGTGCCACTTATGTACTTAACAGGTGTCCTACGAAAGCTTTGCAGTCTATTACTCCATATGAAGCATGGCATGATAGAAAGCCTTCTACTGAGCACATGCGTGTTTTTGGCTGTTTGGCATATGCTTTGGTGCCACAAGTGCAACGTAGAAAATTGGATGATAAAACTGTCAAATGTATTTTTGTTGGTTATAGTGCTGAAAGCAAAGGTTACAGGTTGTATCATCTGCAAATAAAACGTATTCTGGTTTCACGGGATGTAGTGTTTCTGGAAGATTCTGTTCAGCCCTTGCTGTCGTGTACTAGAGACAATAATGTAAGATCACATGACATTTATGATACTTTGTTGCCTCTTTTCAGTGGTGGAAATACGAATGTAAGTTCCAATGAGTCAAATGTACAGTCTATGGGGGTTTCTGAAAATGTTTTAGATCAGCCTATTACTGATGCAGATGTACATGATGTACTTAATGAGGAAAGGGCTGAAAATGATGAGGCTATAGGTATGCCAAAATGGCTGGTGCACACTTTGCGTGACAGTAAATTGGATGCACCTTTGTCTAGTCGTACTCGTTCAAGCTCTCGCCATGCATCTTATGCATCAGATTGTTATGCTTTGGCTGTGTCTAGCTTACAAGATGTTGAGGAGCCTCTGTCTTTTGATGAAGCACAGAATTCAGAAAATTGGATGGCTGCCATGCAATCAGAATATGATGCACTTATAGAAAATGACACATGGACTTTATGTGATTTGCCTCCTGGCAAAAAGGCCATTGGTACGAAGTGGGTTTACAAGTTGAAACGCAAGCCGGATGGTGAGATCGATTGCCATAAGGCTCGACTTGTTGCAAAAGGTTATGCATAGCAAAAAGGCATAGATTATGAAGAGAATTTTGCTCCCACTTGTCGTATGACTACTGTCTATTTTCTATGTGCATTGGCAGCTCATTTTGGTTGGGATGTACATCAATCAGACATTGTTACTGCTTTCTTGAATGGTGACATATTTGAGGAAGTTTATGTAACGTAGCCTCGCGGTTTTGTCATAAAAGGACAAGAGGACAAAGTGTGCAGATGTAAGAAGGCTTTGTATGGGTTGAAGCAATCTCCTCGTGCTTGGTATGAGAAACTTGACACTCATTTGGTTAAACGAGGCTTTCGTAATAACAGTCCAACAGAAAGCACATTGTATGTAAAATGTGAGGGTGATGTACTTCTCATTGTGGTTCTTTATGTTGATGATTTTTTTATCACTGGACCAAATGAGAGACATATTGCTGAATTTAAGGTTGATTTGAATGCTACTTTCAAGATGAAAGATTTGGGGCTGTTGCATCATTACTTGGGTATACAGTTTAAGCAGTGTGATGGTGGTATTGCCTTGTGTCAGAAAAGTTACATAGAGACATTGTTATGTAAGTTTGGACTTGAGGATTGCAAACCTATTGCCACTCCCATGGAAACAGGTTTGAAGTTGAGTCTACATGATGCTGGAGATCCTGCTGATGTCACTCTTTACCAAACTGCTGTTGGCTACCTCATTTATGTATGCAACACGAGGCCGGATATTCAGTTTGCAGTCTCACAGGTTAGCAGATTTATGCATAGCCCAGGGTCTAAGCATTGGCAGGCTATCAAGAGTATTTTCCGCTACCTTAGTGGCACTTTACATCTTGGCTTGTTTTATCCCAAGGGGGGATCATTGCCGCCAAACTTACATGCTTTTTCAGACTCTGATTAGGCTGGTTGTTTTGACACGCGAGTGTCCACAAGTGGTTTTTGTTTCATGCTTGGTAGTTCATGTATATCATGGTTGAGCAAGAAGCAACCTACTGTGGCCACTTCGAGTTGTGAGGCTGAGTACAGGGCAGTCTTCACAGCTACGGTTGAGTGTGTATGGCTCAGACGCCTTATGGCTAATTTGGGTGTTGGACAGGACACTGCCAACACTATCTACATTGACAGTTAGAGCACATTGGCAATTGCGAGGAACTCAGTTTTTCATGCTCGCACAAAGCACATTGAGGTGCATTACCACTATGTCAGGGAGAGGCTCTCAGTAGGAGAGATCAGCTTGGCTTATGTGCCAACACAGGACAACCTTGCAGATCTTTTCACAAAGGCATTGTCTCGTGAGAAGGTTGAAGCTTTCCGCAAAGCTTTGGGCTTACTCCCCTTTGTGGATTGATCCTGTCCTCAGGGCATGGTACTTCGCTTTACTCATGTGCCAGCTCTCATTCACCGCATCACTCCAGGGGGGATTTGTTACCATATACATGTGGTAGTGATGTGTGTGAACACACTAGGACCGCCGGGGCATTTTTTCCCTCTTTAGGAGGTTTTTTCCCCTATGCATTATATATACGCCCATCACTCTAGGGCTATCTATCTTTCCATTGCACACTAAGTAACACACTCTCTATTGTGTGCCTTGAGCTTCCTTCGTCTTCTCCAAGCTGTGTGCGTTTCTCTGCAACCCTAATTCCAACAATCCTCAGGTGTATTTCTAGGCCAAAACATGGAGTCATCCGCTTATGCTTGCGCCACAAAATGATCTCAAGATGGCATTTACAAACCATGTAAATGCCCGAACGCAGTTGAGGAGTCCAAATACAACAATAGAGGGTGCGTAGCAATAGCGTACAACGTAGCACTCAATGGGAAACTTGCCTAACCGATCTACCAAGATCCCATAACCGAGTCAACTCACCATCAAGAATTCCAACAGATTGACTATTCTCATACAGGAAGTAGACCACTCGACGCATTTTGAAACTAAAGCCCAAGGCCGTCATAATCTGAGCAATGAAGTCCCAATGAGTAGTGTCAAATGCTTTCTCTATATCGACCTGCATGATAAGTACATCCTGTCTAGTATATTTCGCATACTCAATCCCAACGAAATCATTAGCAATATTATCCAGAATTTGCAGGCGAGGAATGAGTCCATATTGAGTAGGATGTATGCCTGAGACCAAATGATCATTAATACGAGAATCTATCATTTTTTACAACAATTTATAAACTATCAGCATAAGCGTGATCGGACGCTAATGCGAGAAGTATTCATATAACGTTTGCTTGGGCAACAATTTCACCAATCCTTCTTTCCACGACTACGGCAATGACTGTGTAGCCCATGCATGATTGATCATGAAAAGTAGAGGCTGCTTCAGAGACACCCAAAAGTGAAGGAAAAATTCAACTGTAAAACCATCCCATCCAGGGGATTCCAATGGCCAAGATGCAACAAACTGGCATGCAGCTCAGCCTCAGCAAAACTAGCCTCAAGGGTAGCTGCATCATTCATTGTCAATATAGGATGCACATACGATAGCAGTGGTTGTCTGGCTTGCAAAACCTCACTTGAGGGAGCCTCAGGCTTAGCAAAAACTCGCTGAAAATGATCCACCAGGAAACCCGTCAATTGACTTTTATTGGCTATCCATTGCTTGCTATCAATCTTAACCCTTTTTATAGACACGGATAACCTCGAATGATGCAAATGCTTAAAGAACTGCTTCGATGAACAACCTTTATCCATAAAAGCGTATTGTCTTGATCTAACTTTCCATTTTTCAAGTTTCCTTCTGTTATTATGCATCAAAGAGGCTTTAGCTGCACATAATTTGTCTTGTTCCGATTGAGTAAGCCATCTAGTATCTGCAAGACTTTCCAAAGCTTGACTAGTCACCTTATCTTCCTATACTTTATCTCTCAACCAGTGCATGTACCACAAACCATAATTCTTTATGGCTACTTAAATCCGCATGAAAAAACAATACCAAGCCACATCCACATCGATAAACATATAAGAGACAAGCGGCGGAATCACTGCTTCAATCAAGGTCTGGAATGCCTTGTGCGAGAGATATGCATTATAAATATGCAGCAATCTCTTAGTGGGAAGTGGGGAATCTTCATCCAATGTCTCAATATGGATCAAGATCCAAAGAGGAAAATGATCAAATAGAGTAAAGGAGCAATCAATCCTCATATCACATGCAAATGTGTCATATTGCGGAGAGCCCAATATATACCACCGATCCAATCGTGCTCTATATTCGGAACGAGCATTATGAGCAAAAGTGTAGCCTCGCTCCAAAGAGTGAGTACTAGCCCAAAGATCCAAAACACCCGTGCCACTGACCATAGCATCCCAGGAAGAAGGTTCCAAGTTTAACATATGCGAATGGCCAGTTGTATTGTCCGTGTTTGTCGGCGCATTTTAAAAATCCCCGCACCAAAAAGCATGTGAATGCTAGGGATATTTGACCAAATCTTGCCAAAGACGAGATCTTTGTGCCGAGGCACCATAAGCATAAATACCGGCAAATTCCAGAATATTGCCTTGCACGAGACATTGAACAACCATCCAACGTCCCCTCGGGTCATTATGGGCCAAAACCGGCTGCAATTTATGACGCACCATCATTAAAACTCCTGAAAAAGAACCAGGTTCATCATAAGAAATCCAAAATCCTGCATAATACAATGATTGACCAACAAAGTCATGTTTATTATGCTCCTGCAATACCACTATATCTGCTTTATTTGTATGTACATAGTGCTAGATCAACTTCCACTTGTCATGGTTGCACAATTTGTGCACATTATACGTAAAACATCTAAGGGGAGAATGCATCTGTACAATATTTACAAACGAACCACGAGGCACAATCATCAAGTAGGATTGCCCATAGGCACATCCGCCTCCATATTGACATTCAACATAGCAGATTCCATATGCATTCCCTGGAGGGGATTTTGATACATCGACAACAACTCAGATGTCGACCCAAGCAAAGCGTCTTTGTATGAATGAACCACTCTATCCCACGCTTCAACTAGCGACTTATGATCATGGGATGCGGATGCACAGGTTCCACCACCTCTCCCATCAAGAGCAGGTACATAATTCCTTGAGACAGGCGAAACACGAGGTTTTGCAGGCTTCTTGGGAGTTTGCCAACCATCAGTGGAATCTACCAATTTGGCTTTACCTTTGGTATCAGCCTTTACAACAGGCTGTGCATTAGCGAGATTCTTAATGGACTCTTTGCCTTGTTTGGCCTACATGCTTCTATTAGAATCCCCCATCTTTGGCTTCACGGACAAATAGGAAGGAGGAGCAACACGAGTTCCAGAGGAACAGCAGATGGTGGCACTTTAAACAAAGACTCCTGGCATTTAGACTGCATATGGCCAAATTTGCCACAACCAAAACAAGCACCTGCAAACTTCCCCCATTTGAGTTTAAATGGCCTTTTGCCTACCGTTGGATCACCACTGTCAATCGTAATTCTTGACGGCGTTGGCTTATCTGTATCCTAGAGCATGCAAAATCTATTGGAATTAGTATCCAACTTTGGGGGGCAAATTACTTTGCCCAATTGCGCAGCCAAAAGAGGCAAGAAATGCTTCCAAGTCCGCGGAAATCCGACTATTTCCACCCAAACCGGGCACCTGTGTCGTATCAAACCTTGATAATCTTTAGTATGGTAAAACATGTGTCATTTGCATGTTGAAAAACAAAGGCGACATTTCCAACAAACGCGAACAAGCATCCATGTCTTCCAAAAGCACCTCATAAAACCCGCGGGCACCAAAATACACCCCTCGGACTGCTTGTCTTTTCAACAAAAGTCAACCCATTGACCTACATCTTGTGCCGATGGCATCTTGCCGAGGAAAAACAAAATAACGGCATTCAACGCAATACGTGCAACGGGGTCCATCAACTGCTGAACCGGAATAACCACTTCAGTAGCGGGTTGCTGACCTTCCCAGGCATCCCAAGCATCCGCGAAATCCTCCGACAAACACTCTTTAATGATATTTGCAGCATCCATGGAGGAAAGGTCAACCTGTTTGCTACGCTTATATATAGCCTCTTCTGCCATGACCAACAAAAGCCTTCCCTTTGTACATACAAAAGTCTACTTCGATTAAAAATCAGAGCTTGAACTTCAAAAAAGAAACACTCTGTTTTTTGTTTTTATTTTATCAGTCGTTCTCTGTACCAACCTCAAGACTGTACATAAAAAAAGACTCTGCTCTACATAATTCTGAACAAAACGAGTACCACAGAAAGTCTACAGACACCCACAACCCTACAGAAAATTGCTACACACCCTACTTGGCACGCAAAACCTGCAACAGGAACGTGCAGATTGACAGATGGCTACGAACTGCAGGTCACGCATGCGAACAACAGAGGACAACGCGTGCACATGCTGAAGAGGGATGTTCCACAACGACGGAAGGCTCTGCAGAAGAGCTTGCTAGCGACAAAAACCTCGCGCAGTGGATCAACAGGGTTCTCACGCCCCCCCCCCCCCCCCCCCCCCCCCCCCCCCCATACACACACACACACCGGACACACATACATACATAGATATCTAACACACACATTCTCACTCCTTAGAGAGAGACATAACTATATACTTACTTTTGTTCCTTTTGGTGGTTTAATAAAGATAGACCATGGTAAATGATTCAACATTTCTTATGCTTGTTTTATAAAGTATTTCTCTCATTCTAGAGAGAGAGAGAGATAATAAAGTTTTTGGCCTGCCCAAAGGGCAAGGCTATAACATTGCTTTCTCTTTTTGCTGACTAAAATAGGAAAAAGGTTAAGTTGTATTTTTAAGCTTTTTTTGATAGGTCAAAAATGTTGATTGGTTGAAATAAGATAGTGGGCACTCATTGAAAAGAATTGTGTAAATTTAATGATGGATATGTTTTGAGTTTTGAAATATGAAATGAACTCTCATATATCAAGGAAAAGATTTTGGATTGCCCAATGCCTTTGAAAGCATGGAACGTTGACAGCCTTACTTGTTAAATGATAAAGCCTTAGAGGCTCCACAAATCCCAAGAGTCACCTTTTCACTTTGAAATTTAAGAAGTTCTTTTAGCCACCTTTTCATTTTGAGAATTTAGTTCACCCCTTTAAACTTAAGGTAGTATGTTTCCCCAATTTTGGGAAGGAGGTGATTAGGGAGAATCTAGAAAGATCCTCCCAAAGTTTAAGGGGAAAAGGGGAGGAAGAATGAAGCCAATTTGGCGCGTGGAGGAGAGAGAGAGGAAGGGAGAGAGAGAGGCCTGCGATGTGTCAGCAGGAGCGCGGAGAGCAATAAAAAATCCAAACGAAACCAGCGAGTGAGCTGGCGCGTGGAGTAGAATGCGAGACAGGGTACTGTGGCAAGATTTTGCTTGCAGTAGTGTGAAGAGCGGGAGCAAGTTCGATGTCTCCATGCAAGGTTGGAACTCGTCCATCACGTTAAAGGGTGAGGGAGATGGCGTTACCGGGCGCGGGACAGTGTCTGTTGGGACGCCACATCATGGGTGAGGGAGATGATCTTATCGCCGGCGAGACACTGTGTGTTGGCAATGGTGATGGACGCATCCGAGCAGTAGCTATCTGTGGAGTGGGAGGACCACAAGCCCGCGCGAGAACCGGGGAGAGGTTCTGAGGCTTGCTTTTTCATTTGAATATGCGTGCAGCATCTGGGAGGATTCCGATTAATGTGCTTATGGACCCTGTATGCATCAGAAGTTATCATTTTTGTTAGTTAAAACTTTATGGAAGGAATTTATCATTTAGGGCTTTAACCTTTAAAGATTTTTTATTTTTATTTTTAAACATTTTAAAGCTAAGTTTAGAACTTGAAGATGTAGAACTTTTAAAGCAAGGTCTCCAATGATCCAATGAGGACCTAGAGTTTTTTTTATTAAAAGGTAAAATTTTGAATTAAAGAAATTAAAAATGTTACATGGATCCATAGGTAGGGGAAGGGTCACCCCGAGATGCTAGAGTTTTAGGACTTAAAACTTTAAAGCTTTTAAAATGGGATTTACAACTTAGGGATCACAATTTTAAATTTGTAAAAAGAGCTCTAGAGCTTAAAAATGTAGAATTTTTAAAGTGGGGTGTAGAGCATGGAGATCTAAAGCTTAGGGTGTAGAGCTTAAGGGTGCTTTAGAGCTTAAAAATGTAGAATTTTTAAAGTGGGGTGTAGAGCATGGAGATCTAAAGCTTAGGGTGTAGAGCTTAAGGGTGCTTTTTTAATTCAATTCTATGTGCTTATGTTTTTTTTTAAAAAGCATAAAGATGTAGTGATTTTAAAGTGGGATTTAGCCTTAGAATTTCAAAGTCTAAATTGACGCCTATTTTTTTTGTCAAGGGCTATTTTGCCTACCAAAACAATCTCAAAATTGCCTGTCATTTTTTTAATTTATATCTTTAAGTTAACGTTATATATGGCAAATTATATAAGTTGATTGCATTACACAAAGCATATGTAAGGGGGCTTGAAAAATTGCATGTCAAAAATAAATTTTTATCATGCCTGGCTTGGTGATTTTATCACTTGTTTGCTTTGATTTTACATTTATCACTTTTTATCTTTTACATTTTAGTTCTTTACACGAGAAGCCTAAACGGCTTAGTGGATTGTAAGATGTCTACATGGCTCTCTTTCATGGGATAAAATTTTAAAAAATAGCATTGCGAGCCGATAGAAACGCCGCAAGCCCATCCTCGTCTATAAGCGTCACGGGAGAAACTCAAGGGATCTATGGTGGATGTTCAATCCACCATTGATCCCATCTTTGGGTATTAAAAAAAATCCAGCCCCCAGCTGCCCGCATCGCGACTCGACCACGCCACCTCCCACTCCACAGGCGCACAACCTATCCAACCCAACTGACGCGATTGCTTGAAAGCTATGCAACCTCAGTACTATACAAGTCTGCCCCCCCCCCCCCCCCCCCCCCCCCCCCCCTGCTGCGTCGATCCAACGGCCCAAAGCCCTACCGGCCCCGCTCCGCCGATCATGCGCCAACCGTAGATCCCTTGAGTTAGACCCCGTATCATTTACAGACGAGGCAAGCCCATGCTAAAAAAGAACATTAAAGGCAGGCCATTTCAAATTTTAATGAGATAAAAAGCCATTAGCCTTAGCCTTGTGCGAGGCTGAGAAGGTCAGAATACATAGAATGCCACCTGTTTACAATCTACCACCAGCGATGGCTACTGTTGGGTAGGAAAAGCCAGGGAGTTCGCTTCACCATTTTGTCACAGAAATGGTGGTCTCGTCATTGAGTCACTGCTTCAGTGGAGCATTAGTTATCGATAAGAAAGGTTCCTCTTTGGGCAGCCATGGGAGCTTCCGAGAGAGAGGATCAATACTGTGCGCTTCATTCAAGGACGAATTTCAAGCAGTTAAGCAGAGCTCAACCATACCCTCTGAACTGTCCCTACCTTTAGCAAGCCAGTTGCCATCATCGACAGCAGCAGCAGACCCGAATGCTTCCAGTGGCAAAGACAACAAGCCTGCATCCCAAGTAGACATGGAAGCTTCTGAAAAAGACACGGAACTTCTTAGTAAGGCTTTGCAACGCCTTGGGAAGACAACCGGTGTTCAGTTAGCTATCTATGGTGGTCTCATTGCTGGCGGTCTCTATCTTGTTGAGTCTCTTCTCAACTCTTTTGAAGTCCTTCCCTTGCTACCAGAGACTTTGCAACTTGTCGGAGTAGTCTACGCCATCCTCTTTGGCAGGTACACTCCTTTTCCTCCTTTGATGTCTTGGCAAAGCAACCATGAATGCACACACACAAATAGGGATGAAGCCCCCCCCCCCCCCCCCCCAAAAAAAAAAAAAAAAAACCCGAACACACTCTCTCTCTCTCACACACACACAAACGCGAGCGAGCAAGAAGAGAGAGAGAGAGAGAGAGAGAGAGAGAGAGAGAGAGAGAGAGAGAGATGCCATAATTATCCTCAAAGACTCTTATTCCTCAAGAATTATGGAACCGAGCCTCACAATTGAGGTTAGGGAGAGCTCATGTTTGAAAATGTGGGGAAAGCAAGTTATTAAAAGCTCAATACTCAAGTAGGGTGTGATATTAGATTCGTGAACTTTTTGGGGGCATAAAGTGTAGTCGATGAGACTCCTTGCTTGTGCGGCATCCCCCTATCTTGCATCGTAGAGAATGGGAGCTGAGTGTGATGGAGGCGCTAGTGTGGATTGGACTCAAAGGGATGGGCTCGCGTGTGTAAGGATGGGTGCGGTTTCCTCGTTTGTAGAAGAAGACGGTTTTGTTATGGGGAGCAACACATGTAGTGTAATGTATGAAGCATGAACCCCCGGAGAGAGAAGAAGAAGAAGAAGGGAATTTTAATGTCGTAGGAAACTATCCCAAGAGACCTTAAAGATCTATCCGACGAGGAGAATTGAACTCAAGACCTGTTATTCAAGAGGGAGAGAGGTTTGGGACCCCATCTGGTGTTAGTCCTCTCTCTCTCTCTCACACACACACACACACACACACACACACACACAACCTTCACTTACAAAATCATTCTCTTCTCTCGTCTTTGCACATCTCTCATGAAGCAAAAGGAACTCTCTCATTCAGTTAAAGGAACTTTGAGTATGCTCTGAGCACTCATCTTGAGCATTCACCATCAATCACTTCCGTTGCACATTACGTTGGTATCAGAGCTCTTTGGCAGTGTCCGATATCATCACTCAAGAAAAAAACCTAAAGAATCTCCCTCAAATTTTTTCTTTGAAAGAATCTTCATGTCCCTGCCTTCGACTTATTAGTCACTTCCACCCTCAGCCCATCGCACATCGGGCGCGCTCTTGTCTTAAGGGCCATTAATCCATGAAAGAACCCCCAACACACACACACACACACACACACACACACACACACACACACACACACACACACACACACATATTTGCTTGTTTAAGATTGCACGTAATCCAAGACCACTTCGGCATGTTGATCCCTCTAATCTTTGTTTTGAAGAGTGACAGATAACTTAAAAAAGAAGTGCTTTTCCAACCCTTCCGTTCCTTTAGTGAGAGAGTGCAATGAACACAAACAAAGTGGTGAACACTGTGAAAGAAAGTGCCGAGATTGAGAGATAGAGAGAGAAGAATACGACACCAGAAGATTAATACAAAAAGAAATACCGAAAGGGGCGCCAGTCTTTGGGGCCAATATCTCTAGGCACGGCTAGTGTCGAATAAAATTGTGAATTGTGAACTGTTTTGAAGTGGTTATTTGGTGCCGTCGTGGTAGATTCTTGACTTGGAGTGTCCAAGTCTATTCAGTGGTATCAGAGCACGGCCGATTTCTCTTCTACGGGAAATCCGATTCCAAATTTTTTTCCGCGGCACCAATGGCTTCAGGCAAAGATTAGTCGACTCCCTTTGCATCGGAGATGCGGGAAGGGATCACAACACGAAGATTCCGGCAAGGAGTATGGCCTGCCTCGGCCTACTCAGGCGGAGCGTCGAGAGATGGAGCGTCAACGATTGATCGGCGACGCAACAAAGATGATGCTTAATTTTGCCAAGGACTCGAAAAGGGCAAAATATATGAGCAATACCTCTTTGGAGGAAGTGCACGCGCAGTGGCAGAAAATCACACCACCACCTTCAAAACCCGCTCTCAAAAAACCTCCTGCTCCTAAGAAGTATATAGAGAAGGAATTAGAAGAGGTGGTTGATGCACGAATTGCTCAGCTTTTTGACGTGCAAAATAAAGTTGAAAAGAATGGCAAAAAGCAGAAGAAAGGCATTGACTTCCCGGGCTATTTGGGTCGTCAGTCGACATTTGAAAAGACAAAGAAACAGAAGAAGCGTGTTCAATTTGAAGAAGTACCGAGTTCTTCTTCTTCTTCTTCTTCTGACAGTTCTTCTAGCTCATCTGACTCGAGCGAAGAAGACCGCAAAGGCAAAAAGCGAAGCAAGAAGCAACGCTTCGGAAAGGGTAAGAAAAAGGCAAAGAAGTCTAAATCTCGCCCCGTGAGTGACAGTTCTACAGAGGACTCGTCTACAGACAGTTCAGACTCTGATGGGAGCAACTTTTATGCAAAGAAGAAGAATTTTTACAAAGCCAACCAGTATGACTTTCTGGAAGACAAAAGCAAGAAAGTCCGAGAGTTTAAGGAAGGTAGACAGTCAATTAAGTTTGACACGTTTTCTGGTTATGAGATGCTTCGAAGGCTTTGTCTTTTGTACAGCAGTTTGACATCGCTTTCGCGGAAGGACGTTACTCAAAGCACTCTAAGATTCGAAGAGCTGCCTCTTACTTTAAGGGGAATGCTCGAACTTGGTGGTCCACGCTTCTATTAAGCAAGACTGCTGTCACCGGGAGGTGTATTTTTCCTGTCGCCTTCCATAAATAAGTACTAGATATTTTTATTTTTACTTGTTTCCCCGAGACCCTTGAAAAGGTGCAAGTGGACATTGCATGGCCAGTGTGAAATGGCTGTGGCCGAATAGGTTCTTACATCTGGAGTCTAGGTCGGTCAGTCTGGGACTGATCGGGGCAGTTAGCACTGAATTCTGATGAGTATGGAAGCCTGTGTGCGCCAAATGAGGTCGGGGCCACTCGGAAAGTCACTTATAACTTTATAAGTCAGTGGGAACTAGAGAATTAACTCAAAAGGGGCAAACTAGACACATGGCGGCTCTTGGTAGATTTGCTAGATCCAGCATGAAGAGGGGGCGCCCAATTTGAGAGAGGAGGTTGATTTTTGACTTGAAGTGACCTATAGTGTGTGTGAGTAGTGGGTGCAGGTCTATAGCTTTAATGGAAAGCTTGCCTTCTCCTCTGTCTCATGTAGCACGATGACTTGCTCTCGTGCATCTCTCTCCCTCCTTCGGCACATATGGTAATGCCCTCACTAGTTGGGCTACTCAAATGAATATGTACAGTTCGGGGGGTTTATGCGCGTTTGCCAAGGCAAGAGCTTTCTGATCAGGAACCGGATTAGCTAATTACTAATCCCCGACAGGTACGCATAGTTCTATCGCGAAAGATTGCGAGTTCGGAGAGTTTTCTTGCATGAAAACTCGTCCAATTCACAGGGGAACTGTCCCATTGCGTGCGGGAGCTCTTGGGACACGCGTCGGCGTGTTCGCTCCGCTAAAAACGATCCGAAACAGGGAATTACAGCCTGTTGTGTTTTCCTGCAGGTTTAGAAAAGGAAAGGAGAGGCTTTTTCCAAAGCTTAGTATGCGATACTACGGACCTTTCCAGATCACTGAAAAGAGATAAATGATGTCTCCTTTCGATTGAAACTGCCAGATACTTGGAGGATTCACAATGCATTCCATGTGAGTCTCTTGAAACCTTTTAAGGGTGATGTGCCTGATGATGGGGAGCCTGATGAGCAACCCGAAGTGGAAGAAAACGAGGAGATCCTTGTTCCTGAACAGATTTTGGTACATAAGGATACGAAGACTAAAGGTAAAGTCCAAAGGCGGTTCTTGGTTAAGTTCAAGAACTATCTTGCACTTGATGCGAAGTGGATGGAGGAGGAGGACCTAGCAGATACTCCTCGGATTGTGAAACTTTACCTCGATGTTTTGGTTTAGCATAATCTACTCCAAACGGAACCTAGAAATTCAGCTTGGCCGAAGATCTGGTGCAGTGGGATGCACAAGAGGGGAGTTACTCCGCTCCTTTGTCAACAGATGCCTTGATTTTGATACTACAGTTAGTGATGTCTCTTTGAGCTTCAGGGACATTGAGAGATGACAGTATTCTGGTGGATGACTTTATGAAATGGAATTCTTGATAATGATACTGATTTGTTCTTGACTTCTTTTGAGTGCAGGAATTGATAGACGAAATGGCTGCAGCATTTTGGTCTGATTCATCTCGAATAGACATGGTTGCAATAGGGGTTAGTCAATCGGACATCGATGAGGTCCCGATTGGACCTAGATGTGATTGCTAGCTACATTGCCGATAAATCATGGTCTAAGATCCGAATGAATGTTGAATGTCATGTGATGTCCTGTGATGTCTAGTGATGTTGTGTGATGTGACTGTCGATTTGGTACATGTGCTAGATGTGTGTCCCTAGTACGTAGGTATTAACAGTCAGTGTCTGCTAAGACGGTTTATGGCTTTTGTCGGTTTTGCAGGCGTAATCTCAGTCGATTACAATGCTTTCAAGAGGGGGGTATGTCACAAAGTGATGACGTGGCTATCGACAGCAGAAACCCTAAAATTCCTGCAAACCCTAATTTTTGCCAAAAACCCTAATTTTTGGAAATCGCAAAGGTGGAAAAAAAGATAAATTTTTGTTTTTTGTTTTTTCGAGCGACGCAAATCTCAGCTTTTGGCTACGCTTTGGAAGATAAAGAGAGAGAAAGGCATAATTGCTTTTTGTTGCTTTCATTGGGAGAGAGAGAGAATCTGCTTTTGCTTTCAAGCTTTTGGGGCTCTGCTTTTGGGCATCCCTTGTAATCTTTATATACACGGTTTAGGGCTCACTCTGCAGAGCACTTTGATATTGATTAATACATAAAGAAATACCGAAAGGGGCGCCAGTCTTTGGGGCCAATATCTCTAGGCACGGAACTCCGCCGGGCCAGTGTAAATCTATTGTGATCTGTGAATTGTTTTGAAGTGGTTATTGGGTGCTGTCGCGATTGATTCTTGACTTGGAGTGTCCAAGTCTGTTACACCTGTGCATGCAAACTTTCGGTAGCATAACAGCCACAAAACCTGCCCTGGACAGTCTTCCAAGCTACGACTAGATATCACACGTGCAGGCAAAACTTCGGCAGCGTAACAACCCCAAAACTTGCCTTGGACAGTTTCCCAAGCTCTAACTCGTTTCCAATAGCATAGACCCCTGTCTCCTGCGCAAAAACAGTAATTACAGCATGCTGTATTTACTGGTTTTCTCTCTGTTTTCTGCCCTAAACAGCCCCTGAACTGTCATCTAACAGTGGGGCACTGTTCCCAATGCTCCCGACATCAAGACGGCTGCAAAACAGTCCAAATTCAGCGTGTACGCAGGGCTGAAAACGCACTTGTTTTGTGAGGTTATCACGCTCACCGGTGCTTGCTTTGGTGTAGCAGTCAGCTACACCTGTTCCTGTTCAAAGAGGCTCTTGCCTCGGCGCAGAAGCATAGATCCACATAGCTGTACATTGGTCAAATGAGAAGCCCACTTGAGGGGCATAACATAACTGCTCATAGGGGAGAGAGAGAGAGAGTTGTGCGTAGCGTGCGGTGCATCACTCTTGGCACCGCACTGTACATAAGAAGGAAAGGAAGCACTCCATAGCTCTTGCACCTGGTGCAATCCGCTTGCAGCTGAAAATGGCGCCCCCTTTCTTTTGTAGGCTCGCCCCAAAGTGGCAGAAGTGCTCATAGAGTGACATCTCGCCCAGTTTTCGACTTTGGTCAACTTGGCTAAAAATATCTCAACTGGTGCGTCAGTTGACTTGGCAGCAGAGCAATAAAATGTTCCCCTTGTCATTCCAGAGCTAATGACGTGAACACGTTTTTAGATCCAAAATAGCAGTTTCCTAAATTTTAGGAGATGCTTCCATGGCACTCACATTGATCATCTGACCATCAATCACCATTGGAACCACATCGAAAAATGCAATGTCGGCTAGCTATCAGGTGATTTACACTCGTAGCCCCACCGTGGCTAACCTTAGTCGATTTGCCCAAATTCAGTGCTCACTGGCCGTCCGGCCTAGACTCTCACTGTCCGCCTCACATCATGCAACTCGGGCATTGATGTTTCCAGAGGGGTGCTTTAAAACAAGTCAAATAAAATTTCCCCAAAAAGAAATCAACAAGTGAAGTTGCCACAGACGCGTGACATACCCCCCTCTTGAAATCGCGAACGTCCTCGTTTGCATGAATATCAATCCATTACTGTGTACAGCACTTCGTGGATACCGTATCACGGCTGTCAACCTTTTCGTGTGTACACACCTGGTCAACATGGTACGAGACATACATGCTCATAGTTAACACTCTTGTGTATTCAATACTTGTTAACTCATGTATGATCTACCTGTGAGATTGTTCCATTGACATAGTGGACAGCTTTCACACTGTGCCACTGGCTTTAATAGAGTCCATAATTTTTAGTACACTTCGAATCCTTTCAAGTATAATAAACTAGTAGTTTAAAAATGCGTCAACATGTACTCATTAGAAGCAATTACTATACTCTTGACAACTGACAAGACATACTTCTATAGCACTGAACAGACTTTTGGACGAAACTTTTATTCCCCAAGGGCAATTGCCAAGCAAGGTACACTTCTATTGCACTAAATCTATAGATACATGAGAAGTGCTAGCTCCTAGATCACTCCCCTCTAGTGCAGGTCTCTTTCCTTTTGACCTTTGCTCTTCTTGAGTTGGAGAATACGTAGGTGGTAAACCAAAGGCCTCAAGGTAAAGCTGCAATACATTTGGTGACTCTAACAGTTCGCTCTCTTCCATCCACTTTGCATCCATAGGTGGATAGTTCTTGAACTTCACCAAATATCGTCTGGTAACCTTGCCTTTGACTTTTCTTTCTTTGTGTGCCACGATCTGTTCTGGGACCAAAATTTCATGAAGCTCTTCAACGTCTGGCTGCTCTTCAGCTGGCATATCCTCTGGTACATCACCAATAAATGGTCTGAGAAGACTCACGTGAAAAGCATTGTGAATCTTCCAGTTGTTAGGCAATTTCAGCCTATAACTGACGTCATTGATCTTCTTTGTTACTTGAAAAGGCCCATAGTAACGCATACTAAGCTTTGTAAAGAGACTTTCTTTACCTCTTCGCTTCTTTAAGCATGCCTTTTCAAACCGCAACAGTACCCAATTACCAAGTGAAAACAACAATTCACGGCAGTGGAGATCAACAACTTTCTTTTGCTTTGCCTGTGTCCTTTCAAGGGCATGCTTTATCTTCTGGTACATTTCATCCATATTTTGTACATATTGGTCTGCTTGAAAGATCTTTTCCTTGATATGCAAAATGGGAGGAACTTTCACATGACCTTAGACAATTTCAAAATGTGCTTTGCCTGTTGAAGAATGCACTGTATTATTGTACGCATACTCAACCAACGGCAAATACTTCTCCCACTTCGCCTTGTGCTCGAACACATAGTACTTTAGCAGATCCAAGACAGTAGAAATTGCCTCTTCTGACTGCCCATCTTTTTGTGGATGAAACGATGATGAGAACTTAAGCGTAGTGCCCATATTCTCAAATATGCCTCTCTAGAATAGACTTGTCATCCGTGGGTCACGTTCACTGACAATTGACTGTGGCATACCATGGTACTTAAAGATATTATACATAAAGAGACGTGCCATCTGATCTGGTTTTATCTTCTTCCTAACAGGAATGAAATGAGCTTGCTTGCTGAGTCTGCAACTAATGGTCCGGATCCATCATTCCCTGTCTGTGTTCTTGGAAGATCAAACATTGCTATGCTTTCTCATGGTTTATTTGGAATCGGCAATGGCTGTAACAGCCCTGGTGCCTTTTGCCTGTCAAACTTGACCTTTTGGCAAATCACGCATGCTGCACAAAGGCATCCACATCTCTCCTCAAGGTAGGCCAATAAAAGAATGTCTCAACCGCTTTCACTGTAGCATCTATACCACAATGCCCTGCATACGATGGGACATGACTCTCTACCATGACCTTATGTCGCAATGGCCTGGTGACACAGAGTCTGCCATACATCATCATAAAACCATGTCTGAGGAGGTAGTGCTCATGACGTCCTTCCTGTAACCGTTCGAAGATCCTTGCAAAATCTTCGTCACTCGCATACTGTTCCTTCATATCATCAAGCTCATGATGATAAGGAATTGACACAACTGAAATTTGTGGCTTTCTTGATAACGCATCAGCCACAACATTCTTCTTGCCTTCCACATGCACAATCTGGAAGTGAAACATGGAGAGAATGTTTGCCCATCGCATATGCTTTTCCCATAGCTTTGACTGTGTCAGGAAGTATCGCAAGGTCTGGTGATCCGTTTGGACAACAAAATCAGCACCTAGCAGAAAGTGTTTCCAACTTAAGAGGGCATGAATCACAGCCAGTAACTCTTTTTCACAGACCTGCATCGTCATCTCTGGCCCTTGCAAGATTTTGCTCTCATAGGCTACTACCCTGCCATCTTGCATTAGCACTGCACCAATGCTACTGCCACAAGCATCACACTAGACCACAAATGACTTCCTGAGATTTGGCAAAACAATGACTGGATCTGAAGTCATCTTTTCCTTTAAGAGATTAAAAGCTGAAATCTCTTTTTGGGTCCATCTGAAAGCGACCTCTTTCTTTTGCAAAGCATGTAAAGGTGAAGCAATCTCTGCAAAGTTGTGAATGAATCTTCTGTAGTAAGAACATAGCCCTAAGAAGCTACGGACATCGTGCACAATCCTTAAAGCTGGCCATGTCTTGATTGCTTCCACCTTCGCAGGATCCATTCGGACACCATCCTTTGACACAATGTGTCCGAGGAAGTGGATCTCTTCCAAGAAGAACTCGCTTTTCTTGCCATTGATGAGCAATCTGTTCCTGCGCAACTCTTCGAACACAATGGTCAAGTGATGCCTATGCTCCTTTTCATTCTTCGAATAGACTACTATGTCATCAAAGAATGTGCCAACAAAGTTCTGATATGGACGGAAGATCCTATCCATCATCGTATTGAACGTAGCAAGAGCATTCGTAAGACCAAATGGCATCACTAAGAACTCATAGAGACCAAATGTCGTTCTAAACGCAATCTTGTGCACATCCTCAGGCCTAATTTGAATCTGATGGTACCCACTTTTAAGGTCGATCCTGCTGAAAATCGCCGCACCCTCTAGGAAGTCAAGAATATCATCAATCCTTGGAATAGGAAACCTATTCTTGATGATATTCTTATTCAACGCACGTTAGTCAATACACATGCACCACGAGCCATCCTTTTTCTGTACGAAGAGCATCGGAGAGCAATAAGGTGACGAGCTAGGCTGAATCAGTCCTTTCTCTAAGAGCTCCTCTCCTTGGCTCATAATCTCTTTCCGCTACGCCTCCTAACCCTATACAGTGGCCTATTTGGTGGGCTACAACCTGGCACCAAATCAATCGCATGATCCTCGGGCCTCTCCGGCGGTAGTTGAGACGGTAATGAATCAGAAAAACAGCCATTAAACTTTTGCAAAAATACTAACCTATCTTTATCTAACACAGATAAATTTGACTGACAACTATTTGAAACATCACGTGCAAAAACCAAGTACGCAGAAAGACGATTCTTTATTACAGAAGTGATAGCAGAAGCAGATACAATAGGGACTGACTCTCCTTTTAGCTTTACATCCAAGATGTGAGTTTTGCCCCTATTGTGTACAATGATCTTTTTGTTGTAGGCATCCAAGACTCCATGCACTCGGAACATCCACACGATCCCCAACAAGACATCACATCCTTCCAACGGCATGATGTAGAACTCTTCTGTGTCCACATACGACTGAATATGTAGACGTAGCTTTCCAATGATGGGAGGAACGCACTCTGAGTGGCCAGGACATGTCAATCCTGCCTCTGCAGCTCTGATGCCCAGCTTCATAGCTAATTCTGGCGTGATAAAGTTCTCTTTGGCACCTGGATCAAAGAAGATAAGTGCCATCTGGTCTCTAACTTTACCCCACGCTTTGCATAACTCACTGGCATCTGTACTAGGCCTGTCGCCCAACATGTCTGGCACTAAACCTGTCGAGGGCATAGGCTTCTTTCCTTTCCTGTCCTCTTTGTCATCTGAGTCAACTGGCCTTTTCTTTTGTGGATAGTTGGTTGCAAAATGACCAGTCTGCTTGCATATAAAGCACTTGTTTTCAGCCATCAAGACCTTCTTTTCCTCGGGCGTCTTATGCATAAAAGGCTGCCTTTTCTGCTTCCTTGCCTGCGCTCTAGAAGTCTCGGCTGAACCCTTGCCTTTATTGAACTTCGCTGGCCCGTGGAACACTTTAGGAGCCGCTCTCGTAAAGGGCTGCTTTGCTGAATTTTTCTTTTGCTGCCCTCCTTTCTCGTTGCTCAGAAACCCACTGTCTTCTCCTTTCAACAAGGCAAGACCAATGTTAGCAACTTCCATAAGCTGAGTGAGGGTAGCCACTCTGTTCTTGGTACAGTAGTCGCGAAGCCCTTTAGGCAACCCACAACAATACTTCTCAATCTGTACTTCTCAATCTGCTGTGTCAATGGCACAAATCAATTGGAGGTCACTGAGAGTAATGCTTTACAAAACCTCCTATTGTACTCCAGCAAGCTCTTGGATGTAGCCGAAGTAAGCTGGTGCCAATCTGCATGACTTCAGCTTCAAATTCATCTAACAGCCAAGCAGATGCAAACATTTGCTTGAAGTAAACCCAAGTGGCGGGTGCCTGTCCTTGCATTAACAATGTCGTCCACCATTTGAGCGCATTGTCCTTTAAGAAAGTGACAACTTTTCTTACTTTAGAAGCCTTTGTAAAATTCCCTCCTGCATAAGCTGTATCAAATTGCTGGAAGAAAGTGAGAGCCTTTGCTTTATCCTCGAAGCCACTAAAGGTGCTGAACTTCACAGCTGCACCACCTTCTTTGTATGGTTTTGGCTTTTCTATTGGTCCCAAATTGTCATAGGGAAGCGTCTGCAGCGTGGGCACTGTAGTAGGGACCATCTGTGCCCCCTGGTCATTGAGATTCTGCATCAAAGGTGCCATATGTGGCTGCTGTCCAGAAAAACCAGCCATGCCAAAATTGACCTGTGGGCACCCCAAGCTGGCCCTGATTGCTCTGAAAGCCTTGTTGCATGCCAATGTTACCATACATGGGGTTTGGCGTCATGCCATGCATACCCCTAAACACTGTTCCAGGCATGTACTGCTGGTTTCTAGGCACATAACCAGCCATACTTTGGAACACGGATCCACTCCCGAAATACCCGGGATGTGCCGTGGGTGGTGGAAAAACCTGATGCATTGCCTGGAGACCGGTTCCTGTCCATTCAATTGAACATTTTGACCCTGAAAGGTGGCGGGCTGAACTGGCAAAACCTGTGGAGTAAAGATCCTCGCCACTTGTTCGTGGACAGGAGGGACCTGTCTAGGAGCCTGACGTGACTCCGCCACATGTGAATGCTCCCTATCCTGCTCAGTCGCATGGGGGACCTGGGCTTGAGCCTCAACGGGCTCTGTACGCTGAGGGCATTCCCTTGCCTGTTGTGACTTTAATGGTGCTTGCAGATAATCCATAAACCTGGGATTCTGCACCAACTGAGTGAAGACATTCACAGCAGCAACTAACTGTGTTCCGAACGCGTCCTCTTCAAAGTGCCCAATCATGAACCCTTGAACCTGTTCTCATTGTGCATTCACACGAACAAAAGGCGTAGACAGTGGCGGTCGTGGACTCTCACCAACTTCATGCTGTAAAGGAATAGCTTGTCTACCCTAGGAAGAGGAACCCTCTTCTCTAGCATCGTCTGTCCTGTTAGCCATAGTGTAATTCCAAGTTCTTGTGCTTTGTGTCTTCGCCGCAAACCAACCAATGCTCACTTCTCGAGGAAAAAGTGATCTTGTCCCGACAACGGAACCATGAAACCGGCCCGTGGGGCGGTAGACGTTAATTTTCACCCAATTCTTTAACACTTGACTATACGACACAAAGCAATGACTTAAAAGGAACCTGTAACTGAGACTGAATTACACTTCAAGACAAATAGCACGGCCAGGAAGCTAGAATGCTCCCAAGCAAACAGTGACACGTGTAGGCCCCAAAGGTTGGCACCCCTTTCAGTATTTCTTTATTATCTTCCAGGAATGAGGAATAGACTACAAAAACCAGAGTCCTTGAGACCTTTACGTGAATCCAGCAAGATGGCACCTGTGCATGCAAAATTTCGGCAGCATAACAGCCCCAAAACTTGCCCTGGACAATCTTCCAAGCTATGACTAGATATCACCTGTGCAGGCAAAACTTCGGTTGCGTAACAACCCCAAAACTTGCCTTGGACAGTTTCCCAAGCTCTGACTCGTTTCCAATAGCGTAGACCCCATGTCTCCTGCGCAAAAACAGTAATTACAGCATGCTGTATTTACTGGTTTTCTCTCTGTTTTCTGTCCTAAACAGTCCCCCGAACTGTCATCTAACAGCGGGGCACTATTCCCAATGCTCCCGGCACCAAGACGGCTGCAAAACAGTCCAAATTCCGCGTGTACGCAGCGCTGAAAACGCACCTGTTTGGTGAGGTTATCACCCTCACCGGTGCCTGCTTTGGTGTAGTAGTCAGCTACACCCATTCTTGTTTAGAGAGACTCTTGCCTCGGCACAGAAGCATAGATCCACATAGCTGTACATTGGTCAAATGAGAAGCCCACTTGAGGGGCATAACATAACTGCTCATAGGGGAGAGAGAGAGCAGTGCGTAGCGTGCAGGGCATCACTCCTGGCACTGCACTATACATAAGAGGGAAAGGAAGCACTCCATAGCTCTTGCACCTGTTGCAATCCGCTTGCAGCTGAAAATGGCACCCCCTTTCTTTTGTAGGCTCGCCCCAAAGTGGCAGAAGTTCTCACAGAATGACACCTCGCCTAGTTTTCGACTTTGGCCAACTTGGCTAAAAATATCTCAACTGGTGCGTCAGTTGACTTGGCACTAGAGCAATAAAATATTCCCCTTATCATTCCAGAGCTAATGACGCGAACACATTTTCAGGTCGAAAATAGCAGTTCCCTAAATCCTTGGGGTATCCGGGGTTCTTGGGAACTTGGGGTATTTGGGGCTTTGGTACTTGGTACTGCTTGCAATCTATTTTTAAGAAGGATTTTGTCTTACCCAAGCTCAACTCCTTTGTGCGGGTGCACCCCTTTGCAGCCTTGTGCTCACACCATGGTTGCTTTTTCCCACCTCATGTTGATTGGCCTGCCGCAATGTGAAAGGTCCGTCCTCAATGAGTGGAAAGGAGGAATGAGGGGAGGCTGAACAAGCCCTTCTTTTTTGGGTTACCTGCCACTCTTTAAAACCATAGATTAGAGTGATCGACATGCACAAGTGGTCATGGGTTGCATGCCATCACAAACAAGCAAAAAAAACAATTTATGTGGTTCTTTTATGGTTTAATGCATAGTAACAGGGAATGGCCGTTTTCAGGTCTCCGTTCCCCGCTCCCATTCCAAGTTCCCGTTCCGAATCCCCGTTCCGTGTTTCAAACGTGAGTACCCGTAACAGGGAATGGCATTTTGTTCCACGTTCCCGTTCCCCGTTCCCGTTCTGGTTTCTCATTCCTGGTAACTATGGTTTAATGACCCTTAGGACATAGCAATGAAGACGGGCTATGGATTAACGGTGGGAGTGGCTAATACTTTGAGTGATGATATTAAACACTGCCAAAGAGCTTTGATACTAATGTTATGTGCAGTAGAAGCAAGATGAGTGCTCAGTACGTACTCTAATGTTCCTTTTACTTCATGAGAGAGATGTGCAAAAGATTAGAGAGAGAAGAGAGAATGACACTCTAAGTAATAGAGAGAGAAGAAGAGTAACAGCGGATGGGGTCCTAACCTCCCCTCCAAGGGTCCCCCTGTCTATCGCTAGAGAGGTATCTGCTTTAGGCTACACAAATGGTGATGCAATGGTCCTAGATGTTGATATGCTGATGGGATCTTGCGGTAGATGCTTGGGTCTACGAGGCTAAGGGTTGAAAATGCAAAATGCCTCAAATGGAGTTAGTCGAGGAATTCAAGTTGTAGGAGACCGGTTGAGGGTCCGGTTGAGGGTCCGAACCGTTGTCGCAATTGCCTCCGCCCACAAACCTCAATGCTCGAGCATTGTTAGCGCCATCTCTACCACAATCCTTGTGCTCCACAACTCCATTCTCTGAGGGCAATCCAATATCCATAAGCTCTCACTTGATTCTATGGTCTGCACAAAAGTGTGCAAAAGCATTGGAGGTAAACTCTTCAACCTTGTCCACAGAAATAGTCTTCAACTGTTTGCTAGACTTCTCCTCGAGTGCCATGCTTGAGTCGATGTAAGAGGATGTGTTTGACGTTATAACTTTAGCTTCATGAACTATTTATAATTGCTCCTCCTTGGGAATGCTCCATGGAGGTTCACCCTGAAACAACTTAAGCCAAGAACCATGGAAAACATTATGCATTGTCCAAGAAGGTGGCAAACCTAATTGCTTGGAAACATCATTTACCTTTTTGACGATACATACGGAGTTTAGGACACTTCTTATCAACTTGCTTGAGACGTTGCTTCATGATTCTCAAACACACAATTACCCTCCTTAAAAGAGACATCCTAACGATGCTTATTTGTATGCCTAGAGTAAGGCTCTTGAGCATTGCTAAACTTGAGCTTAATACTCTCAAAAACCTCCGACCAAGTGGATAGGTACGATAAGTACGACATGAAAAAAACGTTGTGCAATATGGGTAATCACTACTAGCACAAAAAATTCGTTAGGTATTGAATACAAATAGATGTACATGTCTACTTATGCATGCTTGTATACACGTTAATGCATGTACACATATACATGCATGTTTATACTACACACACACACACACACACACATGTACATGCATGTATACATCATGTGTACACAACCCTAGATACATGCATGCATACTGATATGTATCTGTATTTGTGTCTGTGGATAAATAACAACCAATACACAAAGTACCGAATACCAGCATGGTATTTATTGCATGTTATGGGAAGACTGATAAATACGTGTTTGAAATGCAACCTTGACTTTTGCATAGGTCTGACTAACAAGATTAGCATCAGGCAATTTTGATGTTGACCGAGTCAAGAAATTGGAAAAGTCAACCAAAAGCTACCTCGTAAGGAGCACAATCAATTGCACTAGAGTATCTGTCATTCAAGTTAGCTTGAACTAAAGGGAAATACTGTTCCCACTTGGATTGTTGAGCTCATGTGCAAGGAAAAGCTCATGTCAATAAGCTCATGTGCAAGGAAAAGCTTCAAACCGGGAGCGAGCTCATGTCGGCAGTTGCGAGCTTGGGATGATTGTGCTTGAACACACACACAGACTGCAAGTCGACAGAGAGCCAGAGAGCCAAAGAAAGTATGAGGCATTCGAAAGCAGGGAACCGGGCAGTAAGCAGTTAATTGGGGCAGCGAAGCCCTTGGGCAAGCGTGAACACACAGACACACACACACACTCCTTGGCAAAGGGGATTGCAGTAGAAATCAAGCCAGTCGGGATTAGGTTGTGTGGTTGTGTTGCACACACACACACTCACTACATAGAGAATTGCACACCAGATGCAGGTCGAAATCGGGGGCAATTTCAATTGCAGCCAGTCACTTGTAGTTTGAGCATTGAGGTCGTAAGTCGGGCAGACGAGCTGACACTAGCATAGTCGTGAGCAGACCTTGAAGCAATTTCCAAGGGAATTGAGCAAATTGAAAGCTTGCAGGGCATTCAGGAAGTGAATAGAAAGCCTACGAGCTTGTGAGAGAAAATGCATCACACACACACACACACACACACACACACACACACACACACACACACACACACACACACACACACACACACACACACACACACACACACACACACACACACATTGTGTGTTAGCTTGCTAACAAGCTTGGGTATCGCGAGCATCAGGGAATACAGCCAAGGAAACCGAGAGCAGGAAATTGGGCATGATTTGTGTGGTGGTGCTCTCACACACACACACACTGCAGCCATTGAGGGAGAGAAGCCAGTGCATTTCAAGAAGCTCCAAGGCTTGCAGTACAATCGAAGGTTAGAGAGGGGCAGATCGAGCAGACCCGATTGCAAGGCAGGGTTTCCGTGAGCAGCAGAGAGCAAGGTAGCGTTGTGGTGATGCACGCCAAGAGCAAAGAAGTTTGGGGCTTTGGAAGCATCCACACACACATCCTCGTCTGCTCTGGCTCGTCAGGCCGTGTAGAAATCGACAGAAATCGATAGAGCAGAATTTGATTTTTTTTTGTGTAAGCCTTCTAAAACAAAGCTTGTGTGTGTGCAAGAGACTTTTCCCACCAATTGGACCTTGAAAACTCCTTGGTGCTCTCTCCCTTGCACTCCATCTCTGACCCAGCCCCCACTTGTAAGAGAGAGAAAGATTGGCCATTTTCTTTTCTTTCAAGCTTGTGTTTGACAATCTAGACTTCTCGACCCGCTCACACACGGACAGCTTGACTAGATAGACCGAGCTTGAGACATTAGATTGAGAGAGAGAGAGAGAGAGAGAGAGAGAGAGAGAGAGAGAGAGAGAGAGAGTAATTGAGTGTATGGGCATTTCCATCCTCAGGCATTGAGTGAGAGAGAGAGCGTCGACGGCGGCTTCGAGCATCAACGACGTGGACCTCGGCGCGTCTACGGCTATTCGGCTAGCCACTCCCGTCCAGCATCGGGAGACGACATCAACATCGGCGATTAGAGCCGTTTCGACACCGACTCTCACGTTATAGCATCAGTTCGACCTCACTTCTTATTGCGGTGGATTTTCGACATCCAACCCGACACTGGTTTCACGCGGACAACTTTTTCCCTGATCGACAGTCGTGCTTGCCACACGCACGTGTGAGGTACCTCTAACATAGAGGAGTGACACCCGGCATCGGCACCGATCGCGCTCTACGGCACGGTTTTTGGTTACGACACCTTTGGCAGCTATTCGATTAGCATATTTCCGCCCAGCGGCGGAAATCGGCACATAGGGACACCGACACGCAGGTTACATGGGGCTTTTCAGTTGGTTTACACACACAGTCTCCAGGTTTCCAATCATAGCACTTTCACAGGCGATTTAGCAGTCTTTTCGACAATAGTTTCTGTGCGGATAGATACGTTGACAGATGCATTTTTTGTGTAAGCATATCTAGTGCTACTGAGCTCTTTTGAGAGCAGATATCCCTGTAGGGATCACTTTTACTTGTTTGAGCGTGGTTCACTCATGTACGTTGAGTTGCGGACACTGCCCACTGTACTACGTGTGGAGCCATTTTTGGCTATTTTGGCAGTTTTTTCTTGCCGTTTTTGAGACTCGGATCGGAAGAGTCCTTTCTGAGACTGTGGCTAGTCCATTTGTGTCTGCATTAGCCTTTGGAGGGTCGATAGCGTGAGGTTTTCTTTGAGCTTGGGTGTGCTCGAATGTTGAGACACCTTCGGTGATACAAATAGCTGGAGTTTCCCACTTTCGGTACCCTCGCCATAGGAAATGTATCTGGAAGGTTTCATATGCTTTTGACGCCGAGTTGGCGATCACATTGGCAGTGAAAGTATCAGTTTTTTGATGCCTAGTTAGTGCAGTTGGCACATTTATGCATATTTTGAGTTGAGTTTTGACTCCTCCTACAAAGGAGACTCTACCGGATTTCCTTCCGATGAGTCGTGACTTCCATTGTTGGCACCTTTGAGACTATTTCGGTTGAGATTTTACTCCCGATACAAAGGTTACTCTCCCCAAATTTTGAAGCTTCTCGCGATAGTTTGACACCTCTCAAACCTCTTGTTAGCGATGGCTTCTTCTTCAGAAAAGGAGGAGTATTTCATTCGCAAGTTCGATGGCAACAACTTCACCATGTGGAAAGAGCTTATAAAAGATGTTTTGACAAACAAAAAAGGCCTATTAGAACCGTTGAAAGAGCGTGCAGAGGATGATGACTATACACAAGCTCAGTGGGAACTTTTGGATGCGAGAGCCATGGCTACGATACATCTACATCTAGCCAAGTTAGTGTTCTTCATTATCATAGGGAAGACAACAACCAAGGAACTTTGGAATAGCTTATGTTCAGCATGGGAGAGCAAAAGTGTATCCAACAAAGTCTTTCTCATGAAAAAGCTTATGAAGCTCAACATGAAAGAAGGTAGCACAATTTCTTTAATCATCTTGATCTTGTATGTAGATGACATGCTTATCGCAGGCAAATCAATTGATGAGATCAATCAGTTGAAAGATGCTAAGCACTCAGTTTTCCATGAAAGATTTCGGAAATGGCAATCACTTTCTTAGTATGTGCATCAAGAGAGACAGGCAACGTGGAATTCTTGAATTATCTCAAGAAAAGTACATCCACAAAGTCTTGCAACGTTTTAGTATGCAAGGGGGAAGTCACTGCGTACCCCAGTGCAAGCATACTCCAAACTTAACAAGCATACCAGACATTGTATATGCAGTGGGAGTGGTTAGTAGGTACATGGCAAACCCGGGCAAGAAGCATTGGGAAGCAGTGAAGAAAATCCTCAGATACTTACAAAGTACAGCTAGCAAGTGTTTATGCTTCGGAAATAGCGATGCATCTATTGTAGGTTACACGGATGCGGATTATGCGGGTTGTGTGGATTGTAGAAGATCCACATTTGGCTATGTGTTCATGTTTGCTGGAGCAGCTATCTCTTGGAGATCGTGTCTCCAAGATTGCACGTCTTCATTTACCACCGAGGCAGAATATGTTGTTGCGTCTGACGCAAGCAAGAAAGCCATACGGTTAGCTCGTCTAGTGAGAGATTTGTGCATTCACGAGGTTCCAATACTGCATTGTATTAGTCAGAGTGCCATTGTTTTGGCAAAGAATCAGGTGTTTCACTCAAAGTCGAAACACATAGAGGTCAGATACCATGTCATACGAGATGCATTGGTTGGCAAGCGCATCGAGCTTGTCAAGGTTCACACTGACGACAACCCCACAAATGCTCTCACGAAGAGCCTAACCTCGGAGCGATTTACACATTGCATAGAACTTATGGGTGTAGGATGAAGTCTACAAGATGCTTCATCAACTTTGTATAGACTAACTATACAGATGCCACTATTGGCCACCATGACCTTCAAGTGGGAGGTTGTTGGGATGTAGGCCAATGGCTGTGGGAAACCACCCTCTCCTTTTCTCCCTAATCAATATAGGGAGAGAGAGTGAGAGAGTTGACTCTCTCTCACTTTCCTCTTGACTAACCCAAACTGTCTATGCTTCATCCCCTTCCCCAATCCTCTTCTCCTTCCCTCTCTTGCACACTCCGCACAAGCACCATCATTTTGTAGGCACATTGGCCTTGCAAGGGATTAACATGCAAAATTTACTAAAGCGATAAGACTATAGTCAAACATTGAGTGTTCTGTGTAGAAAGGAAGGTGGCAAATTAGTCACAAAATCCATACTTATGTCCTCAAATGGTCCCTTAGGAATAGGCGAAGGCATGAGTAGACCTTGCTGCTTACGATGGGGGACTTTGGACTTTTAACATACAGCTTATTTCGTCACATTTTTTACACACACAGAATCGTTCAATCTTTCTCACTGTAGCATTTATGCCCCTATGACCTCCTGTTAAATGTGCTCTATGAGAAAGGTGACACATAATAATTGCACGGACCTTGTGCATTTTGTGCTTGCAACCAATGCTTCAAATTTTTGAACCAATGTACTTATTTCTAAGATCATCAGAACCAACAAAAAGAATGACATTGCTCCAGAAGTTTTTACGTCAGATCCTCTTGAGAATGTGCAAAATGTATTGTTATTGCTTTAGTCAAATGAATTTGCTAAGATTATTACATGCTCAATTTTAACTTAATTCTTTTTCCTTACCTATGAAATGCAACATAACACTCTGAATCATCTTTCTGGTAGTCGATTGTTTCAGGGGAAGCCTGTCAGCTTAATGCCCTCTCCAGTTAAGGCCATAACCGAGCTTGTTGATCGCAAAGGCACTTTAGTGCAGAAAACAAATCTCAAGCTGCCTCAGGTGTGTCTGTCTTGTTGGAGCATTTAGCTTAAAAGCTTTGGGAATCCAAGCCCACAAGATGGTCCTGTTCACATGCGCTAGTTCTGAAAGCTATCCGGTTTCAGGACTTGGATATAAGAGTAGTGGCTAAGATGGAACAGCTAAGCAGAGAGCGAGATGATGCAGTGAATAAGGCAAGTGATTGAAATCGACATTTATTTTGTGTGCTTGAGTTTCTTTGGACGAGTTAAGCAGATTGTGTTAAATGTTTTTCTTACATTTGTGTAAGTGTCCACCCACACATGGGATTTGATATGGGTGGAATCTGTGGATATGTGGACATGTGCAATGCATATGTGTGTTTGGATATATTTATCTATGTATGTACAAACGCATGTGTCCACCCTGCAACTCTTAGTTCCCAACGTACCATTGATGGACTTGTCCTCAGGCACACAAGCTCATGGAGTGCAGTTTGCATTTTGATGTTTAGAGCAGAGATACATGGGTGTTCTTCACTCAGGGTGCCATAAGTTGGGCTCTTTCGATGCCTGTTCACATCTTAATTTTCAGAGGGAGGGAGTTGATCAGATTTTCATGCCGGTCTCCACAGGCTAACTTAGAGGCAGCCTCGATATGCTTTGTGCTTCTTTATTATGAATATAAATATAACAATCAGCAATTCTCTACAATAACCAAGAATTCCTCTTTTAGAAGGTTCTTTGCATGCACAATTAGACTGGTGAGCCTTCCTTTACAGATGACACTTTGATAACATTCTGATTGTTGCTCCTCCATACTTTGTGTAGTCTTTCAGATGCATGTTTTGGCTTTTCAGGGCTGCTCGATTCAGAAGTATTGAGTTTCTTAGTTCATAGGGAGTGGGCTTAAAAAATCTCAGCATCACTCCAGAGCGTATGTAACAAGGACTACTCTCTCCGTTATCGGTTCTTGCTGCACTCATCCTAATAATTTTCTTGAAGGCGCACATTGTCTTCTTTCTGCTAGCAACCACTCTAATTCTCTCAAGATGAACTCGTGAATCAGCTCTGACTCTTGCAGTATAATATTTCAAGGATTTCAAAAAAATGAAGTAATCTTTAACAGCTGTGCACGCAGTATCTGCGAGGGTATGTCTCCCATTCAAGCTGGATATGTCATCTTAGAAGGGTGCTTTTTATATTGTCTTATGGGTGACTTCCATGATTCCATAGCTGCACTTTCCTTCATAGGTGAATTTAGGCTCTTCTTGGATTCAACTAGGTGTATATATCTCAGAAGAGAGCTTTTTATTTGTTTGGAATTCCCTCTGCCATATGAGCCTGGTGCTCTGCCCAAAACCCCAGATGTGACTCAATTGATCAATCTGCCGTCCTGTGGCAGGCTACAAACGTGTAACCAATTTTCAAGACTCCAAGCTGGGCCTGATGCCATTGGATCCCATCTAACGTGTACTTGGTTCCCAAGCAATGCCACTGCATACGAAACAATACCACTACATACGAAACAAGGGGTTCCCTATCAGGTTGATTGGAAATGGAGCAAAAGTACCATTGCTTCCCGGAAGGAGCTCTTGCACAATGAGCTTCGCAAGAAAGGCTTTACTCCGAATCAGAATCGAGGACCTAGAAACGTTTCGTTGTTTCGAGGCATTCTGTTTCAAAGATGCCAAGAAAAAACAAATTGGCTTCATGGGCCTGTAGCATTCGTAACACCTAGAGTTGAGCACTCATATTTATACTCCTAGAAGTACCTTCCTCTGAAGTCGCGGGCTGTGGTCTCTCTGCACAACTCATCATACCAGCTATTTTGGGGTGTGCTCCCAAAACGTCGTCGTTGCCCAGGCTTAGTGTGTGGGTATGCCTTTGCGGCTGCATCCTATAGTGTCTCTGTCAATATATAAGTGAGCTCCCCTAAAGGTCTCCCCAGATCCTCTGTGCATAAGTGTCTGTAGATACCATCTATGTAGACAGAATCAGTCTCTGAAGTAAAAGTGTATCGGTATGCGTAGGTGTCTGTGCCAGTCGAGCTGTGTTGAGCTCGAATGAGACAACAATTCCATGCTGCCATTTTAAGGTTGGTCCCATAGGTCTCGCACCGTCATGCGGTGCGTTTTCATGACGGTGCGTTTTTCCAACACCACTACTCGCCCTCCCCTATAGAAAGCAATTTTCCCTTTCTCCCTCGCCGCCTTGATCTCTGGCATCTGCTCTTGCATGTGTGCTACCTGTGTTACGAGTGAGCCTTGAGGTCATCACCCAAAAATATCCCAGTTTGCTTGAGTGTTGATCTCTTCTTCAGGAATTCCTTCCTAGCTTCCAATATAGGGAAACGTATAATAAGTGCTCTTTCCTTGGGCCTTCCTTTCTCATCACTTCCCATCTTGCCAACTCTCCAAGCACCTGTGTGTGTGGGTTCAGAAATACCCATGCGCTTCAAGAGCTCTTGCATTTCTTCTTCTACTTTTCCAGTGTCTTTGAGACTTGTAACACGCACATGAAGGGCTCTAGTCTTTCTCTTTTGCTCCTCCTCAATTGTCATATTGATAATAGTCGATGTCGGTGTGGCTTCAGGCATCTTATCTTTTCCTTTCTTTGCGTCCTCAATCCACTTTTCAGCTTTATCAACCTTCTCTTGTGTTTTGAATAGGTGCTCCGCCCATGAAGAGGTTGTTCGTGCCTTTTGCTTTTCCTCTTCTCGTAGAGTTTTCACCTGCTTTTTAATGCTTTCGAGCTCCTTGACCATTGAGGGTTAATTTTCTGCCTTCTTTGCAGGGGTATTTTTGCAAACTGCAAGGTCTCCCTTAAGTGCTTCGAAGAATGCATCCTTTTCATTCATGCGTTCTTCCATTTTTTATTCCAGGATTCAAACATAGCAAGTGCATCTTCTAATCTTTCTACATCATACATTCCACACAATCGTCTACATTTTGGCTTCAATGATGTTTACATCTCGGCACACTTACTAAGCATCTCTTTGTCCAATTCTTTCCTCGTATCTGTATACATAGCTTTTTTGTAAGTTTCTGCATTTGCATACATCTATTTTTCATTGTCAGCCAAGAGGCTCAGCTCTGCCTTAATCATCACATGTACCTTCTCATACATTAAGTCATCTTTGACTCTAGAAAGTTTCTCTGCTCTCACAGGACCTGACGATAGTGTGCTCTCTCGAAACCTTCGCCTAAATATCGCTTGCGATTTAGGCGTGGTTTCATAAATGCTATCATTTCGGACATCGATTGGTTGGTCCATTGTCCAACACCCTGAGAGAGAGAGAGAGAGAGAGAGAGAGAGAGAGAGAGAGAGAGAGAGAGAGAGAGAGAGAGAGAGAGAGAGAGAGAGAGAGAGGTACGACCTGTTCTCTATTCCTGCAAGCCCTAAATCTGCGCGAATCCCCCTTCCTTTGCTTCTGCCGCAAGGGCGTGCTGCACAGTCGCGGGTCTGCTGCTGGTTGGTCAGAGCTGCTTTGCTGTTGTTCAGGCTGTTGTTTCAATGCACATTAACATCTTGCAAAGGACTGAACTCAGCCTGCAGAAACCCTAAGCGTGCAGCGTGAACCTGCCAGCACGTGAACCTGCTCTCAAGGAGCACGCGAACCTGCGTGGGCTGAGGCAGCGAAAGAGAACACTTTGGAAACAATGTTCGAAACCTTACGTGTGAAACCCTGCCTGAAAAATTTATTGCAGGGTTTAATTTTTGCTGCAGCTTGCTATCAAAGGTCACTCGTGCACGCTGGGCTTGCCCCAAGCTGCCTCTGTTAATGCTTGCTGACGCTGCTTGCCGACGTTGCTTGCCCTTCGACGACCTCAACCATAGCTTGATCTTAATAAGTCAGTTCGATTTACTCTTGCATCTGTAATGCAGTTGCCGCGTCGTCAACCTTGTAGCCCACATGGCAGCAGTAGCATCCAAAAACTTGAGAGAGAGAGAGAGAGAGAGAGAGAGAGAGAGAGAGAGAGAGAGAGAGAGAGAATGAAAATGAAATGAAATGTTATATTAGACATCTTCAAAAGGCCAAAATGACCTATGAGACCAAACTGATACAATCTTGGTGAATTCAATACAATGTCTGGGTACAAAAATAAAATGAAGTAAAGTGAAAAACTAATATCTTAATTGCTAGATGTGAACTAAGCAGCTAGCTAGAATTGTGTAGGATATGAGTGGTGGGGGGTTGAAAGTAGTGATTGGGGGCTAATACAACACAATGTGGGTGTGCGTGTGGGATATAATGGGTGAAAGATGATACAAGATGAGCAATATGTACAATCCTCAAAAGAGGAGATCCATCATCGGTTGCTGGCAGATCTCATCAATCTCCTCCATGGTCAATAGTCTGACCGGGCGTTGTGCATGTCGGGCCAAAGTGATCCGAATCCTCTGGTGCAGCCTCCGTCGATGCTGTGTAGTCCTCCGTAGTCATGGGCGTCTAGATCTCCCTAGCTCGATCGCACGATCAATCAACGTGCCTTTGGTGTGAGGAGAATGTGAGCTCTGCTGTGGTAGTTGCACCTATGGCTGCCTAGTGTCCACTCTAAAGAAGTTTGTGATCCATCTCTGAGACTGGCTAGCCTCTCCTCTCATCAGGCTCTCTCTGTTTCTGCGTACCTCGAGCTAAAACAGATCCAGAGAGAGAAATGTGGGGACATTGAAATAACCAACCTTATAAATAGAAGGAATGGGAAAAAAACCAACAAAATATATCGTGATGTGGGAGGCTGAAGAAAAGATGAGAGAGAGAGAGAGAGAGAGAGAGAGAGCCAATAGATTATCATTTTGATTTTTAGCTGGAGGCTCTACGGAGAAAAGTTGCAGATTATGCCAGGATTGAAGCTGAGAAAGAAGCTTTAGAAGCTGTGGCAGTGCAATTAGCTCAGGAGCGGGATGAAGCTATGTCAGAGGTAAGACAATGGAAGTATTTCCAAATGTAGTGCACACACAGGTATTTTTTAAATTTGGCATACACTGACTTAACTTTGGCTCTCAAAGTGAAGGAGTCCTAATTCTGTGGATGTAGGTCGTAGCTCTCAAACAGGCTGTAGATGCAATGTCAGGTCGAATGCAGATTGTTGAAAATGCTCTACAGAAAGAACTTGAGCCCTTAAAGCAAAGCTCAGAGGCCCTGGAAACAGTGGCACTGCAGTTGGCTTCAGAACGAGATTCTGCTTTGAAAGAGGTTCCATACTAAAGTACACTACTTTTAGTTCAGCTGCATGCATATTCTCATCGTCATCGTCTGGATTTGGAAATAGATTTGAGAGCATGTGCTAGTTTTAGTCCATGCATGATCTTTCAGTTTAAGTGGAATTTTTATTTAGCTTGCAGCTTTCTGAGCTGAAGGAAGAATTAACTCTTGCAAAGTCCAAAGAAGAAGAGAACAATGCTTTGGAGTCCTTGGCATCTCAGCTAGCTCGTGAAAGAGATCAAGCAAATCTAGAGAACGAACAACTGAAAGAGGTAATGCATGCATGTTACAACGCGGGGAAAGTATACACAGCTTACCTCTGTGAAACAGAAGTGAACCAACTCTAATTACTCTGGTCCTTCAGTCACATTTGAAATTTGGCACGTGCATGCAAGTGAGAGTCCACATTTTTGCTTGACTAGTTAATTGCATGTTGCTCATGCAGATGTCGAAAAGCCTTCCAGTTGCTGATATACAGGAGCTGGTGGGCTCAAGTCCTGACCAGAAACTGTTCCTAAAGAAACATATTGAGGCTGCTGGCTTGCAGTTTATTGACCCTTTGAAGCCATATGATGACCAGGTAAGTCAGTTCTTTTAAGAGTGAGATGTTGAAGGTAAAAAGTGGAGAGTTATTGAAGGTTTGTTCAGACGGTCAAAAGAGGTAAAGAATTCAATGCTTAATGTTGTATTCTAAGTGGTGGCTTGAACATATGCGGAAATATATGTATCTATTTATAAATATAAATAGATTCATATTATAAATAAGTAAATATGTACAGGCATACATACATATTAGGACTTAGGATTTTGTCTTGGTATGAAGGGCTCCACAAGTTTTAAGTTGCTGCCTTTCTTTTGCCCTGCTGTGATGTCAGAAAGAGGAAGTTGAAAAGTTTGTCTCACACCTTGTGGAGGAATACAATGCGCCATCAGAGTGGACCTTAGACTACTTGAAGCAAATTCTTGAGGACTCCTCTTCCAAAGCGCAGGAACTCTCGTCTAGCTCATCTTATCAAGAGTCAGGGAGCTCTACACAGCAGTAATTGCTATTGTTTGTGGGCTTGTATATTTGGAGACATATTTTTTGCTGCCAGATGTAGTTGGCGTGCTCAGCTTGGCAAGGAGATTCTTCTGCGCCTTATGGCTCAAATTGGTCTTCAGTCCTATGAAAGCACATTTGGTGGGCTGTTTGTTTTATCCACCATTTGCAATGTATCATATGAAGCTTACTGCTGCTGTTAATTGGAGTCAGTTTTTTGGGATTCTCCTGTCGTTTGCAAGCTTTGCTCACATAAGCTCAATTACCGATCTCCTGCATTCGACCGTGTAACCTCAAATTCGCTCTTCAATGCCATGAAGCTTTTTTCGAGTATCCCATTTTTGTCTCATTAAGTTTGTCTCATCATGGCTTTGGACAGACCTTGGCGAAGAGGGGAAGCAATACATGGCTTTGGGCCATGGCCTAGTGGACATGCAACGCATTCAATACAGATGCTACTGGTCAAAAAACTGATAGCACTGCCATTAGTACAAATCTCACACTTGATTAAAGTGCTTTTTGAGTTCCATGGAACAACATGATTCGAGCGACTCAAGCAAGGCTCAAGTGGGTAGACATTAAAATCTTTCCTCTCTACTTCTTCTTCCTCTCTCTCTCTCTCTCTCTCTCTCTCTCTCTGTGTGTGTGTGTGTGTGTGTGCGCGCGTGCGCAATATTGCCTTTGAAAAGTCGTTTCTCCCACAGTACGACCAAGCTTTGCCACTTTTTTGAAGGTTCTGTTTAGGTTTCTTTTGTTACAACCGTTTCATGAGCATTTTTTCAATGGCTCTATTCTCTAGTGTTTGCAAGAAAAGTACCCCAACATACAAGAGGATGGATCAATTCAATGCTTTATACTTAAACATGTCAACTGACTTAGTTTATCTTAAAATTTTATCAATCTCTTCTCCCAAAAGAGATGCCGCTTGTTCAAAAGGCTATATTATTATCAAGGTAAGATCCAAGTCTTTGTTTGGTCTCTCTCTTTTTGTGTGTTGCTTTTTGTCTAGCAATGTCTGGATTGGCAATAGGATACATGCCAACGTTCCCTGCGAGGGGCTACTTGGAAATAACACATAGGAACACGTAAGTGTGGATCAAGAAACCAATGCTTCGTGTAGAGGAGAAGTTGTTGATGAGCTTGTCTCTAGGATCTTGCCCTTTAGAATGCACTTACAGAAGGGTAGGTAGCTCTTCAATGACGAATGTACGAGGTTTTGTGGCTAAGGTATCATATTCATTGTGATGATGCCATCGTCTTCCAACTTAATGTTCACAAGAGTGCTACTTCTATTCAAAAAAGCATCGAAAGAAATCCCTTCCACCATTATTCCATGAGATGCATTTTGGTTGACTCTAACCACATAGCAATCACCGTGAATATCTAGCTGTTTATTGTGTATGACCATTGAGTGATTTGGTTTTATTAATCCTTCTTATTTGTAATAAATAATGTGAATGGTTTTTTTTTGTGGTTATAATTTTGTCACACCCCCTATTCCACCTAGCTCTTACCAATTCGGGAAAAAAACCTTGAGTGTTTGCCTTATCAAAGTGTTTTGTGCAAGAGAAAATAAGGACAAAGGAGTCGCATTTAGCAGCCAAATTTTTAGCCCAACGTGCAAAAGTCTCCTTAACACAATGTATAAACATCGAGCGATATCAAGCTAGAGTCTACCTCTTGGAGAAAATAATTAAGCATAGATACATCCAATTTCATGGATTTGTACCAAATGGCAGTGTTGCACCCTTCCATTCTACTAGTTCTTCAATGGAAACCTCTAAGCTTCACATTCCCCATTTTTGACAAGTATCTAGAAGAACATTCCAATTGGGAGATAATCACATGATCGAATCATCTTGGTTCCTCTCATAGCTTTGACAAAATATCTTTATGCAAAGAAATCAACCATGTAAGACGTGTAGTGTTATTTGTAACTAGAATGGTATATTGTTTTGTCATTTTGTGAAAATACATTTGAGCTCCATTCATTAAAATTGAGGGATTGCTTGCATTGAACACATAAACAGAAGTGATTCCATATGGGAGATGCCCTCTTGTCGCATCCATTGAAATAGTCCAAAGCTTTCTTGGCTAGAATGCTTGCTACACATCTCCCCCTAAAACTCCATTACAAGAGACCATTTGGAGAGAGAATTTTTTTTGCATTTGTGACGGACAACTTAGACCTTCTGGGCCCTACCTCGGTTTTGCAGAGGTGATCTTGCAATCAATGCAATCGAAATGATCGCATACGAAAAGTTGATAAAAGAAATTTCCATGTACAAGGACATGATGTCTATTTTTCAAGCAATCTTAGAATGGCAACCTTGTGAACCTTTTCACTTGTGTCAACGTCTTGCAACAATGCAAGTTCAAGATCTTGTATTTTTGTAGTGCATTTTTTTAATGAGCTTTTATTTTCGTGCTTTTTAAACATTGCACAATTTTGCGAGCTTTTTAGAGTCGTTATTCTAGAGAAAATATACATGCAAAAAACAATGTCCAAAACCACCTGGCAAGTTTATACACAAAAGAACAAATGCACTATCAACACAATGAGTTCCACAAACGAAAAAAACGTACATATATATATGTATGTATATATATATATATATATATATATATATATATATATATATATATATATATATATGTATGTATGTATATATATATATATATATATGTATATATTGTGCTACATCATTAATAATAAAAAAAATTACCATGCCATCATTATGTGGTAAAAAGCTTGAGAGCATACTACTTCACTAAATAGAGAGAGGGGCAAAATCAGTGTCGGCCATCAGCCCTCAAAGTCCCGGACTCCTTGTCTTTTTGTAGCGGGTCTCGCCCTCCTGCAGCTCTGGGCCCTCCTGTACTCGGCATGTCAGCCCGCTCAGTACCCCTTCTCTCTCATGCAGTCGGTGCCTTCCTCGTGTTGTCGGCTAACTTGCCCTCGGCTTATCCATAGGTCCTCAGGCCTGCGCCATCAAGCCCTCTTCATGGCCCATCACAAACCCGTCTCTGAAGCAGGCCTCTGCAGCCCCCTCTTTCTCCAGCACTTGCCTCATCCACTGCTTGCCGCCCCTTCTCTCGGCTAGCACTCGGTGATCCTCTTTGCAGCCCTATAACTCTCTCCCATCACCTGCTTACGGCCTTGCCTTATATAGCCTGCAGCCATGGATGCCCCGACTCCTTTACAGCACCAAGTCCCTCCTGTGATGCTCACCGTAACAATCCCCCGGTCTTCCTTGCTTTGGGCCACTAGCGATATCGCTAGTGGTCCCAACCTCCCCCTCTGCAAACGGGCCGACCCTGCCTGTAATAGCGCCCCCCTCTGGCTTCACACCCTTCTCCTTAATACCAGCCCTGCCACCAACTGAAGCATTGACCTTCGGTCGTTCAAAGGCAGCCCCTTGCCACCTCAAAACTCCTGTGGCGCTGCCCTGCAGCCCATAACCCTCCAACTCCTTGGTTTGATGAGCTGCAGCCCTCGCGGCTTCTGCACCAGCTCGGTCGAGCTCCCTCTACAACCCCTTCATGCACGCCCCTTGACAACCCTATCAAACCCTGCTCACCCTATTGGTGGCCACCCCAAGCATGGTATTATCTTTTCTGGCATGCCACCCCAGCTACTCCAGGCCAGCTCTTTCCATCCCGAGCTCAGTGCTCCTCTGCATGGCCCCCCACCAACCCGGAAAACACTCTCCTCTTCTCCTTGGCTGCTTGCCCTGGCTACTCCAACTTGTCCTCCCATGCATCCAAACAGATGGCGCTCCCTCTCCATGCAATCAGCGCCGTTTTAAATCTTTAGCTATAAGCTAATTTTTTACTTTCCCACGTCCGTAACCGCGTAATTGCCGAACTTTGGAAAAACTTTTTTTTTTCCCCCTTGACCACACTGCCTGCACACCCTTCAACTCCCAAGATTCTCCACTTTTTAAAAAACATCTGCTTCGCTTTGTTTGAAGCCCCTTGCATCGATATCCACCTAGAGCGCAACTCGTAAAAAACTTCGCAATAATGAAGCATGACTGTGATTACATCAAGGTCGCCCACTTGCAAAACAGGTCGCTTCTCTCTGGTATAATAGCCTTGTCCCCAATTGTTTCAAATGTAGAGCTATAAAAACCATGCTACAAAAAGCATCAAGAGCAGGACACATTGATAGGCAGTGCCCTTTGGGCACTTCGAGTAGCCGAGTCAAAAAACCCATGCTTGACCTGCTAAAAAACACATTCGGCATACAATTCTTGATAACATCTTTTGTTCTTTGCATCTAGTACCTACCCAAGCATTTCCCCATCAGGTTACTGATTTCCACACCGCTGCTACTACTGGAACTTCCATGGGTCGACACAGATTGGGTGCACCAACGTGTGCAGGGGGGTTATTTTACAAGTTACATAAGCGTATAAGTTAAGGGTAGGCCCCCGATAAGTTATCTTTCAAGCTTAAAAATAAGGGAGCTAGGGGGTATCATATTTATTGAGAGAGAGAGAGAGAGAGAGATGCGAGAGAGATGCGAGAAAAGGAGAAAATGAGAGTAAGTTTTTGTGTTTCAAAATCATGGCTTCCCAAAAGAGTCTGCGCTACAAAGATACATGCAAGTACTAACACTACTTTATATCAATTGCTTGTTTTGTGATTAATAGTTCATTTGTTGAGGGATGAAAGTTATTAAGAGTTTGTATAGATGCAGACGGTGTCATTAAATATCTAATATCTAACCAACCCAAATGATTTTTGCTACAACCAGAAGCATGGCTGCTTGCAACATACTGAAAAATAGCACATAACAAGACATAAACGACTAAATCTACGTACTTGCCGACTCGCATAGCACATAACCACGACGTATGCAAACAGAGAGAGAGATAGAGAGCGAGATAGAGCGAGCGAGAACGTGCAAGCGTACCTCCTAGAGCGGAGTGCTACGCCTGGCACGACGAGAGAGGAAAGAAGAGAGGAGAGAAGAATGAGACGGACACTTGGTGCAATCTCTCCCCGTGCAAGAGTGACCCTCTCCCTCTTGCACGTATTTCATTTATAGATTTCTTCAATGGTCAATGTGAGTACAAACTGGCCGGCCGGACATAATTGGCCAAAGCTCATAAAGAGCACTTGAATAGTCAAATATACATAAAATGTAACATCCTTCTGCATAATCCATTATCTTCTGATGCTTTTGCTACCTGTCAGCTGCAATGGATAATAAAATATCAATTCTATAACATACCTCTCCGTTGGAAAGCAACTGTCCTCAGTTGCGAAGATAGATATCTGCAAACAATACTTGTCAAAAACAATGATAGTTGTGTCAAAACATCACATAATAACAGAAAAATTTATGAAACTAAGCAACATTAGCTTATGCCTGCCGTCATCCACATACTACCTATTCTAGTGTCCCATACCACTAGAATAAGCAGTATATGTCATACCCTGATGAATCAGAATATTATTGGTCACACTCATAATCAATCTCATAATGTCAAGTCTCATCACATAAACATTGCCATAATAATCACCATATATCAAATCCCAATCCAATTCCAATTCCACAATATAAGTCCAAATCAATTCACTTTCATTATGTACCAAGGTAACAAAATCATACCAGTTACAGTGGTGGCCAGTCATCACTGCAGCATGATTTTGTGATCGGTGTTGCCTAAATCGGCAAATCTGCATTTGGTATTGTTGAAAAAGTGTGAATTTGCAGTTTGTTATCTAGGCGAATCTGCACCAGGATGAGCATTTACACACTGCCTAAATTGGCGGATTTGTCTGCATGTGACCAATGGACTAGACAAGACATAAAACAAAAAAATATTTACTATTTGTTTGACACCACTTTGGAGTATAGTGGAATAGCAAAGTACTTACAAACTCTTGTTTATGGTGAAAAACACCTTAGCTCATGCGAGGAGCTATATAATATCAAATACCTTAATAAAAATTCCATTCAGTACGAAATTTAAGCCATTATATGAGAGATGACTGGGTTGATAGCTCATAAGATAACTTGAAAAGAGAAATGAGGTATTGGAGGTACTTTCCTGGATAATAGATCATATTTAAAAATGTATATAACAATGTGTGCATGTAGAGAGAGGTACAAATAAGAGAAAAGTGTGACTATTAAACTTTCACCAAGGGATAGTTAACAAATCGAAAATGTGTGAATGTTGTGTTAATAATTTGGCCGTAAAATAAAATAATATTGATCCTATCTAGAATTTATTAATGTTACTTTTAGGTCTAAAGATACATAGATAGATCTTACTTATGATGTTTCAAGAGGGGTATTATCAGAATGCACTAAGGAGTGTCATACCTGGAGTTTGATATGAGAACATTGTATTTAGATTTATCTGCAAAACTTTTCAAAGAAAAAAAAAACAAAGCACTAAAAACAATTGCTTGTTAGATTTAAGAAGACTTTAATAATTACATATCAAATGCATTAACATTTGAAACACCATGAAGGAAAAATTTGATACAAAGTCAGTTTGCCAAGAAAAGAGAATGAAAGTACACAACTTGAAGTACAAATGAGCGGATAAGAGAGGTGTTATTTAAATTTACACGGTGGTTTGCAAGACTGGGTTTACCAGTGGATATCAGTCTTCAGAGAAAGTGAGGTCACACTCAATGTATGAATGTTAGGATAGGTCAAAATCAGGTCTCCTAAAGTAGTTGGATTCAAATTCTGTTGTAGAGGGCAATAAACACAGTCCTCTACGAAGGAGTATTAGAAACATTGGCAGGGATGTGATACAGAAGCAAATAAATGGAATAATATTGAGTAATATGCAAAAACAATTTGGCTGCCATATGATGTAACATTTAAAACAATTTGTAGAGCAATCAAAGTGAAAATCTAATTACACAACATCATTGCTAATGGGTATAAACTTACATTATGGGGATAATGGCTCTTGCAAATAATGATGAGAGAGGGATTTTCTTGTTTATGGCTGATAATTGCTTAATAATCCGGGTGTTGGTAGCTAAAAAATGTACCTAATTAGAGTTCGCCTAGGTTCATCATTGCTAGAATATTAAGGCAGGATGTATCTTGAGGATGAAAATTTGACCCTAGCACGTTATGATTATTGACGGTGTTGACAATGTAGGACATGAAAGTATCAAAATAAACTAAAAGACAACGGGTCCCATGTTCTATAACACCACATGTTCATCGTCGTCATCCTCTTTATTAGACAGATCAAGAGCTCATAGGAAATTGTAAGACGATAATGCTAACTAGACGGGCGTAAATGCCAATTCATGTCTACTATTTCCCATTATTGTATCAATCGGTGTCAATATGTCCAAGGTGGACCTCTGCAAATGGCCATAAGGGTGATCAAAAGTTTGCATCATCAGTTGGAATAGAGGATTGTAATATACACGTTAATGAGGAACACCTATGCACTTACGCTTGTGTGGTGCTGGATGCAAGATACTAGACTCAAGAGACTAGATCACAAAAGTAGATGATGCATACGACGACTAGAACCAATCATACATCTATACAATTATAAAGAGCCACCAATGGCTATAAAAAATCTCCAAGTCCAGCTACGTCGATCTCCAAAGTGTAGTGGTGATGACAAGGGTACACTCCTGTGCTTTGGGGCATTTGATAAGGAGCGAGAGTCAGAAGCATCTCGTTTCTTTTGTAGTGTAGAATGTTGTACATACTCACATACATATACAATCAAAGTAATTGAGGTCGCTTGGATCGGAGAAGTGGCATCTCAAGTTCATCTTCCATGCCAGAAAGAATAAGCACCAGCTTGGCATTAGGAAATATTGCAAATGCATTTGCCAGCTTTTGTCAAAAAAGAAAGGCACTCTAATTGGGAGAGAATGACAAGGACCATGTAAGTTTGCTTTTAATGGATCCCATTTAGAAGCTCAGCTTTCGATACCATAAACACATGCAAGCCAAAAGTGCCGAGAGATTCTTTGGGCAAACAAATACAATCAATTGTTTACTGTCGCCTTCAAAACAGATAACAAGGCTCTTAAACCACATTTTCATAGATGAGCGACTCTGCTCTCAACTGTGGATTTCTACCATTTCCAACTGCGACAGCTTCGTAATTGAGCTACTGCTGGTTTGGTTTGTTTGGTTCCTCACTGATAAAGGCATGCTAAAGTTTATATGTCCTCCCTACCAGTGTATTCCAACAAACACCATTCGACTATCTACTGCCCAACGTTTGCTCTTCTAGTTAGCATGGCCTACTGATGTAATATGGCTTGCAAGGACAGTGGAGTTCCGATGGAGGAAGTCCTGAAAATTGTCATGAATACAAAAGCTTTGACCATAGCAGCTGCTGCGCCCTTGGCCAAACTTGATGTAGAGGCCGAGAAAGAATTATACATCAAGGCTGAGATCCAGGGACAAAGAGCAGAAATTGAAGGACAAGCTGAGGTTAGTGAAATAGCACGCAGAAAGAGGAATTGTGGCCATGGCTTGCTTCTACGTCCCAAGATGTCCGGATACCAGGAGAAACGAGAGAGAGAGAGAGAGAGAGAGAGAGAGAGAGAGAGAGAGAGAGAGAGAGAGAGAGAGAGAGAGAGAGAGAGAGAGAGAGAGAGAGAGAGAGAGAGAGAGAGAGAGAGAGAGAGAGAGAGAGAGAGAGAGAGAGAGAGAGAGAGAGAGAGAGAGAGAGAGAGAGAATACATGTACACATGTGCCTGTGCTATGACATTGATTGTAAAGTGCAGTTGTACAAAACAAACGGGTATGAGAGTGTGCACATTGAGTTGCAAAGTGTAAGTGTACATGTCGATGCATTTGTGTGAGCATCCACACACACGCACACCCCTACCAAACAGTATACTGGCATAGATACACATACATGCCCACCCATATTTACATTTGCGTGTATATGTACTCTGCAACTTGCAATGAGAAGAAATGTAGCAATGTGAAAACTTGGAAAGCTTGGCCTCTTGACATCACCTTTAAAAAAAAAAAAACATTTCTGTTTGTTGAAGTTTCAAGGTTTCTGAAGTTCGAGAAACAGGTTTCTAGATGAACGCTAAAGGCACAATGAGATGAGCTATGTGGAGTCCAATGGTAAAGCTTACAAATCACAGCATGCCAGCAGAATGAGAGGCTAGGAAGCTCCAAGCTTTCATCTACACAGCCGATATGCTAATGCAACCACCTTGCAAGTTCGCCACCTAGTTCTGCTTCAACCGGAAAAGGACCTCTGATAGTCGTTAGAGAAGACAAAGACACACAATGCAAGAATGGCAACAATACAACGCATAGGATCCATCTAATTTGACAAAATGAATGAAACCCTACATTAACAACAAGCAGAGGCAGATTTTTGCCTTCACTTCTAAACGCATACCCTAGAACTTGAAGAACGTGAAATGATAACCGACACACAGACACAGCATGCCAAAGTAAGGGGGAGGTGGTGGGAGCTGCATGCCAAGGGAATGCGTGGAGAAGGTGGGCGGCATAGCATTCTACGGAGTGGCGATTGCAGTGGGGAGAAAGAGAGAGTGAGAAAGTGTGATCTACACTGATAGAAATTACTGGCCAATGCTTTGGCAAGTGGATCGCTACTACTGCTCTCAAGCCATGCACACTTCATGCGCAAAAATGGCCATGCAAAGTAGAGGGACCGCAGGTCATCAACAATGGGTTGGTGGGCAGAGAGAGAGTTGGTGTGTAGTGCAACTGTCGCCACCCTTTACTGGTCAAGGCCTACCTTGCATGGAAGCATACAAGAATAGGGTGAAAACGTGGGGCTTATAATGGGGTGGTGATCATCGTAAGCTAGTAAGGCTGTGGACCTGCATGCGCATGAGATCTCAATCACACTCCCTTTATTCATATTATTATTATTGTTTCATATAAATTGAGACCACCGTTTGTATGTGGGTAAGGTTGTTCGCCGCCATGCAAAAAAAAAAACAGTGCAGTTGCACGAGCTTGTGGTCGTCCTTAGTGTTTCACCATGAGTGCTAGTTGGTGAGTCCAAAGAGGAAGAGGTAGGGGGTGGTTGAATGCCAGTACCCCTGCAGGTTGCGGATGTTGTCGGATGGAAGATGCCAGTGACGTTGCCGGTGGTCTTTGTAAGTCTGCTTGGGCAATATCTGCCAAGGGCGGGAGAGCAACAACATACAATTGCTTTGCTACCTCCGCCTCCCTCACACGACGCTCTCTCCGACCCTCCTCATCTTGCTTGCCATTTGGCGACTATGAATCTGGGCTACGTGCAAAAGACATCCGACAATGATCACACCCGAGCTTGCACTCAGTTCGCAGCTCTGCAAATCTTCCTTTTTCATAGTCCACGAAATTCCTCGCTCTCTCTAATGTCCTCGTATAATTTAGTTTAATCCATTCTATTATTATGTTTAATTAACATAATTATACTAATAATCATTATATCATCATAATAAAGAAAGGGTTCTCTTCAATTTTCTAAAGATCACTATCTATCTCATACAATCGTCACTAATTATTATAAATTGAAGTAATTAACGAAATCTACAAGCATAAGGAAATAAAACGCTTAGCTGCTACTTGACAAAAATCTTTAGTCTCGGAGCGTAGCCCACGCTCTGATACCACTGCTACAACCGGAAGCATGGCTGCCCTGCAACATACTGGAAAATAGCACATAACAAGACATAAATGACTAAATCTACGTACCTGTCGACTTGCATAGCACATAACCACGACGTATGCAAACAGAGAGAGATAGAGAGCGAGATAGAGCGAGCGAGAACGTGCAAGCGCACCTCCTAGAGCGGAGTGCTACGCCTAGCACAGTGAGAGAGGAAAGAAGAGAGGAGAGAAGAATGAGACGGACACTTGGTGCAATCTCCCCCCGTGCAAGAGTGACCCTCTCCCTCTTGCACGTATTTCATTTATAGATTTCTTCAATGGTCAATGTGAGTACAAACTGGCCGACCGGACATAATTGGCCAAAGCTCATAAAGAGCACTTGAATAATCAAATATACATAAAATGTAACATCCTTTTGCATAATCCATTATCTTCTGATGCTTTTGCCACCTGTCAACTGCAATGGATAATAAAATATCAATTCTATAACAATTTTCTCATATTAAAATGATCATTTAATATGGGATAATAAACGAGAACAAGAGTTAGAATATAGACATGTGCTTACGGATCTATCTCAACACGGAGCCAATGGTAAAGGGGCACAAATGAGAGATGGTCTGTCAAAGAGCAAGGTTAACTAATGAAGCTTAAAAGACCTTAGGGTTAGCTTCATTAAAGACCTCCAATGGTTAGTGTTAAAAGTCCTTTGACCTTAAGAAAGCTAGGGCTGAGCTTGAGGTGGGAACCCGACCTAAACTTAAGCAACCTAGGGTTGTGCTTGAGGTGGGAACCTGACCTAAACTTAAGCAAGCTAGGGATGTGCTTGAGGTGGCAACCCGACCTAAACTTAAGCAAGCTAGGGTTGTGCTTGAGGTGGGAACTCCACCTAAGGTGCTTGTCATGCTTGATGACTAAGGTACTTGAGGTACTTGTCACATTTAATGAGGAACTTGCTTGAGAAGCTCCCTATGCATGGGGGGTAAGATGCTTGAGTCAAAAAGAGACCTACACACTTAATGAGGAAGTTGCTTGAGAAACTGCCTATGCATAAAAATCTCAAAGTTAGGGGAATTCTAAAAGAGCACATGGGACACATGTTAGACTCTCACTAAGCTTAACCACATGGTGTGGTTGAATGCTATTGGTTGGGCTAAAGAGGGTCCAATGATATTCTACTTCCATCTAACAAATATCTAGATATTTTCAAGCTCTCTAAGGGGTAAGGAGGACACTTGTCAAAAGACTACCCATGTGCTTGACTGCAGGCTGCATGTGATTGGCTAGGGGGAGAGGGGTCCAATGAGCTTGTAGCATGTATAAATTTTGCCCAAAGCAAGGAAGGGGGGTGCTAGGGGGATATACTCCACACACACACACACACACACACACACACACACACACACACTCATTTGCAAGGCCATTCTCACTTGGTGAAAGTGGAGGAACACCACCTCCTTCTCCAAGCTTGTGAGAGTGAAAGCCTACACCAATACTCTTGGCTATGGAATGCAAATCCAACCAAGAGTCATGCTTGAATGCTTAATCTGGACATGTTCTCCATCTTCATTACTATGCTATTATGTATGCTAGCAAGAAGAGTAATGATAAGTGATCAGGAACCATTTCTTTCTCCTATGGAATGTTTCTTCTTCCTCTTCCCTATCCCCATTCCCCGCTAGCTCTCTCCACCTTCGAAGGTGTTTGAGGCCTTGGGACTGAGGCTTGGGATAGTTAATGTTTTCTTCAAGTTTATGTTAAGTTTGTTATGCATGAGGGTTCCCATATTCATTGCATCACCTAGGTCACAAGGAACACAAAGATTGTATTGTACCAAGTCTCTCTTGATGGGAGAAACTATAATACAAACGCCTATTGGAGGGGGGACCGGATCCATATGAATTCGGTCCTCAACTATTGTCATGTTCTCTAAACTATCTCTCTCTCTCTTGCAAAAGTATTGTTCATGCCAAGTTAACTAAGTACCATGTTTATGTTGCTACCATCAACTAAGTTCACCCGCTATGCTCACAAAGTAATCTCTTAAAAGTGCTTCACCTAATTTCCTAATTTCGCTACTTCCAAAGTTCTTAGGCCATTTACATTACATTGGTATCAGAGCATTTGGTTTCTCTTTTCTTGCTTAAGAAGAGAGGTCCTTAAGTAGCCTATTAATGGTTGATTTTGTTAATTATATTAGGGTAAGTGGGACTCGGATCTATTATCGGTTTTGTTGAGCTCACTATGTGGGATATGGTGCACATCTCGTGAGCTTTGGTCTTGATAATGGAGTCTTTTTAGACTTGCCTATGGCTTTACCATTATTGAGCCATAAGAAGTCCGAAAGGAGCTATCCCTTGGCAACTTCACTATGTTAGACTCACTCCACTACTCTCTATAATTAACCAATTCGAGCCATGGGTGTATATACTTAAGTGCCTATTTTCAAAGGCTAAGAGGAATAGCAACTAAGGTTTTGAATTGCCAAAGCATACACTAAGTAAACACCTAAGTTTAATTAGCATGGCTGACAATAACCAAGAGAGGAGAATGAACATTGATAACTTTGATTTTGCACATGAAGGTGCCAATGATGATGCCCCCATGTTTGTTAATTATCTTGTCACTAGGCTGCAACAAGCTATGGACAACCCCACTTTGCAAGCCGAAGTTACTCAACAACTTCGTGCTTATGGGATTTCCTTTCCTCTCCAAGAGGAGAGAGAGCTTACGAGGCCTCTTGATGAGACCCCCAAAAGAAGAATCTCTCCCATACAAGAGGAGGAATCCTAAGATCACAAAAGCAATGAATCCCTAAATTCCTCCAAAGATGTGGCTCTACGAAGAAGGAGGACTAAACGATCGCCAACTCCTCCCAAGAAAAAATGGTTAACCCATAGTCCTTCTCCTCGTCACTCCAAAAGGAAAGAGAGGAAACCAAGGAAGAAAAGGGCAAGAAAGAGGTCACCCTCTTCTCCTTCTTCTTAACCTTCCTCCTCTACCGATGAAAGCTATGGCTCCTAGAGAATACAAGAGGGGAGAACATTGCAAGTCTTACCCTGCATGGCAAAGGTCACAAAAGCTAAAGAAGTTCAAAGAGGGCGGAAAGAGTATCTCTTTTCTCACCTACGATGGCACCTTTGGTGCTACCGACAAAGTATTGGCCTTCATCCAACAATTTGATGCGGCCTTTGGAGACAAGGGCTTCAAAGGAGTCCTCCAAGCTACACCATGTAGCTAAGCACTTCCAAAAATTGGCTCATCAATGGTGGGCTAGCCTTCGTGGCAATGGCGAAGCCCCAAAGACTATCTTTCCCCAACGGCGAAACAATTCTGTGCGGGATTACCCAAAGAGATGGCCGAGTATGTCAACTCTCAATGGCCTGGTTCTGTCACCAAGGTAATCCGCCACACCATGTTTGCTTCACACATCAATTTCCAACAAGGGGCTAGATGGAATGTCAATCCCATGGAAAATAAAGACGAAAGTGATGCCAAGGGGAAATACAATACCCAAAATTCTTCCCAAGGCCATTCCAACAACAACAAAAATAATCGGTCCAAGGAGAAGGGAGTTTACAAAGGTAAATATAAACTCTCTCCTAAAGAGCTAGAAGATTTTCTTAAGGACCACAAATGTTTTAAGTGTGGGGAGAAAGGCCATGGTTATGATCCTTGCCCACAATGAGACTCCTAGAGAGTCTATGTTTGAAGCTCCAAAAGAGGATGCTCATTGCCAAGGATTTCTCCTTTCCTATGCTAGGGGAAAGATGCAAAAGCATGATGCCTTTATTTTGTTTGACCCTAGTTCAACTCACAACTTCATATCCACAGAGTTGACCACTAAGTTAGGCATACAAGCCCACAAGATGGGAGATGCATTGAAAGCCAATGGAGCTATCAAGGGACAAGACGTCTTAGTAACTTCTTTCATTGGAAAATTCAGGCTTCATGTCCAAAGCTATTTGGACAAAGAGGATTTCTTCATCTCCCCTCTCAAACATGAGAATGTTATCGTTGGGCACCATGATTTAACGGCATGGCTTCCAACATGAAGCTCCTTGAAAGGATAATCTACCTCACCTACAAAGAAAAGAGCATGCACATAGATGTTTATTAGTTGGAAAACACCATATCCCTGCAATAAAGGGAATCAAGAGGTATTAGAGTTGTCTAATTTCCTAAATGGATTCCAAGATGTTTTCATTGATGACATCCCTAGTGAGCTATCTCTAGAATGAGGGATGATGACCATGCAATTGAGCTCCTACCAAGAAGCTCACTGCCTAACAAGCCTCCTTATTGAGTTTCACAAGCTCAACAAGAGGAGATCATGAGGCAAGTGCATGAAGTGGTTTAAAAAAAAGGGATGGTGAGGTCTAGCTCTTCTCCATTTTGTTCACCATTGCTTTTAGTGCAAAAGAAAGACGACACATATCACATGTGTGTTGACTATAGGGCACTAAATAAGATCACTATAAAAAAAAATAGATTTCCCATGCTGCGGGTAGAAGATCTATTTGATAACTTATAAGTTTTGGCGTGACAAATGCTCTAGATGCATTCAAACTCATGATGGAAAAAAAAATCTTCAGGCCATTCAAATTCTCTTAAAGAGTACAAGCAACACCGCCAGGTAATCTTTCAAGATTGTGAGAGAGAATAAGCTTTTTATTAATAAAAAGAAAAGATAATTTTTCCTACAAGAGATTCAATATTGAGGTCACATTATCTCTAAAGATGGCACCCATATGGATGCAACAAAATTAGAGATAATAAAAGGATGGCCTAATCCAAGGAACCTATAGGAGGTACGAAGCTTCATAGGTATGTGTGCATACTATAGATGCTTCATAGAAAAAATTCTCTCTAATAGCAGGCCCATTATATGAATTTAACAAAAAAAGAACGTTAAGTATTCATGAACTGCAAAAGTGCAAGAAGCTTTTGATACGTGTGTTCACACTACTAGATCTCTCAAAGCCATTTGAGGTCCAATTTGATGCTTGTGGTGATTGCCTTGGAGCTATTTTGCTTCAAGAAGGGCATGCCATAGCATATGAGAGTCAAAGACTCAACTTCAATAAGTGAGTATTGGGCAAATACGAAAAAAAGCTACTAGCTATTCTATATGCCCTAAACACGTGGAAACACTATCTCTTGGGGACTCCATTCATCCTATGAATGGATCACAAAGCCTCAAGAACTTCATGACGCAAACCAAGCCCTTCGACAAACAAATGAGGTAGGAAAAATTTCTTTTGCAATTTAAATTTCATATTGCTCACATTGTTGGCAAGCACAATCAAGTGGTTGATGCACTTTCACAACGACCAAGGATAAATGTGGTGTCTATGGCAACTCACAATGATCTATCTTTTATGATAGATGAGTCTGCTACTGACCGAGACTTTAAGTACGTAGTTACAACCTTTGCAATAGGGAAGTAACAAGAACCATTCACCTTGAAGGATGGTTATCTTCCAAATGGCAATAGGCTATGTGTTAATCACCCATACAATAGGAACGTCATGTATGAATTCCATACATTTCCTTATGTGGGGCAAAGAGGAAATCCATAATGGCAATAGGCTATGTGTTAATCACCCATACAATAAGAACTTCATGTATGAATCCCATACATCTCCTTATGTGGGGCAAAGAGGAAATCCATAATCTAATCTTCAAGGAGTAGAAATGTATTTCTGTTGGTCTACCATTGATGGCCGGCTTTCGAAACCATGACCGTGAGAACCACACCCTAAGGAAGGGAAGGTTTGTTACCAAAAGGAAAAAAAACAAACAAAAAAAAGCCCTTACCATTCACCATATCCCCCCAAGGTTAACCACTAGTGGGCGCCGCCAATTTGGCCACAACACTCCATTATCGCCAAAAGAAAACCCCTCTCTCTCTTACTGCTCGGCTCCGCCAATATTCTCTCTCTCTCCTACTCTGTCGCTGCATCACCCGGCCCGGTAGGCGCATTGGTACCTCTGTCACACCCTCCGGTGGGCCACCACAGATATTATCTCTCTCTCTCTCTCTCTCTCTCTCTCTCTCTCTCTCTCTCTCTCTCTCTCTCTCTCTCTCTCTCTCTCTCTCTCTCTCTCTCTCTCTCTCTCTCTCTGCTTGTCCACACTCCAGCCACGGCGGGCCGCTATACCCCCCCCCCCCCCCCCCCCCCCCACCCCTGGCGGACCAGTGGCCTAACACCCCCCCCATCCTCACCTAGCCCTAACTCTAGCTCTCCCTCTCTCTCTCTCTCTCTCTCTCTCTCTCTCTCTCTCTCTCTCTCTCTCTCTCTCTCGGGAGAGGCCCCACAGGCCTTAGGGCAAGCTCTCTCTCTCCCTCCCTCTATCTCTCACCCCCTCCCTTCCTCTATCCTCACAACCCCCCTATCCTCTCCCCCCCCCTCACAACCCTCTATCTCCCTCTCTCTCCCTCTCTTCCCTTGGTGGGAACCACCCCTAAGACACATAATTTCTCTCTCTCTCTCTCTCTCTCTCTCTCTCTCTCTCTCTCTCTCTCTCTCTCTCTCTCTCTCTCTCTCTCTCTCTCTCTCTCTCTCTCTCGTTGACTATACCTCAACCCCCCCTCCTTGTCTCGCCATCTGTCGGCTACCCCATCCTAGGCCTCGCGCTCGTCCACACCCGCCTGTGCGCTCTCTGCCATACACAACCCTCACAACCCCCCTATCCCCTCGCCCCTCCCTTACCACCTCACCCCACCCTCACTCTCCCTCTCGCGCTCTGTACCAGCCCGCATGCGGCGCCCGTTTTTCACTTGCTCTCTCTCTCTCTCTCTCTCTCTGTACAACCCGCAGGCGCTTTGCTTTCACCGCCAATACACACACACACACACACACCTCACCCACACACACATGCGCACCCACCCCCTCTCTCACCCCATCCATCTTCCACCCCCCGCCTTTGCATCGTCACAACGTCGCCAAAAAATAAAAATATTATATATATATATATATATATATATATACTAATACACACACACACACACCCCCGTTCCCACGTACACACCCGCACACACACATATACACATACAAATACACGCACGCATGCATACACACTCACGCTTACGCACTCACATATACACATATACACATACAAATACACGCACGCACACACTCACGCTTACGCACTCACACTTATACATACTCGCGCACTCACCCATACATATACACACGCATATACGCAACACACATAAAATAAAAAAACCCGAAGGAATTCTACGCCATCAACCCAAAGCACGTGACACCGATAACAAAAAGAGCAAATGCACCAAAGGCATGCCCCGATCGACCTCGAAAAGACGTACGCGCTACACCGACGCACCAGCAACACACTATTCATCGGCATCACGCAACCACGACTCCATTTTCAGTAAACCATAGGTTATCATTATCATTTATTTAGTTTTCATCCAAGCCTTGTAAAATTCCCTCTCTCTAGGTGATGGTCACAAAGGCCCACCTAGAGGTTTTCATTTTAAATAACTCCCAAGACAAAGCAAGGGTCAACCACACCGGGCCCACCGCCTTGCTTTGTCTTCCCGATTAGCTTACCCTAATCAAACCGGGATAACCCTAATCCAAGCAGCCAACACCTATAAAAGGGCACTGAGAGGTCACTATCGAGGGGGCAGTTCATGAGAGGTTAGCACTTGGTAGAGTTTTAGTGGGAAGAGTGGACACTATTGGCATAATGGGGAGGGGGCTTGTGTGATGGTTTGCTTTGGGAATTGCACCATGTGAAGGGAGCCACGTCCACCTCTCGACTCCAATGGTCGATGCACACACACATACACATTCTTGGTAGCAAGTTTCACAATCATCGAGTCGTCTTTAGAGAACGCACCAAGTAGTTTCACCATCTTTTCTCCCTACCTTTCTATCACCACGGTGTGCAGCTTCGCTGGAAGGAAGGTCATTGTAAATGATACAGAAATAATTCTCCCTCACACCCCCGAGGGTTTTCTTCATTTGTCAATCTCTCTCTCTCTCTCTCTCTCTCTCTCTCTCTCTCTCTCTCTCTCTCTCTCTCTCTCTCTTTGTGTAAGTTTGCGGTGTTCACAGCATCGTGGTCTGCGTCCTAGCCGCTCAAAGCTAGGTGGTGCCCCATGTTCGCTTTACAGTGACCGGCTCGAGGAATGCCATCGGCCCCCGGCGTTTTAGAGGCCGTCGGGGTTCGGGTATTGCTTTGCTCCCATCATTTGGTGCCCCCACAGAGGATCGAACTCAAGACCTTCAGCTTACAATGCTGAAAGTGATGCACGCCATCAATCATGGACGAATGGCTGAAAGAATTTTCTAACTGGAGGACGAAAGAGGAGGAGACTAAGGAGGTACTAGCCGCCTTCATTGAAGTACTACTGCCAAGCTGCAATGTCGTCAGTATTCAAGAGGTAAATTCTCCATCTCGTGTTGCTCATGTTGGGATATAGGCGCCTGTGCCTTGCCCGGCCGCCCAAAGTCTGGGCGCCCACTGACTTGTATACCTTATACATAGCATAAGTGTATAGGGGTCTGCTCACTCATTGAGTCTTCCCACCCATATCTGTGTCGTGTGTCTCCTTCTCTCTCTCACTCTCCGTCTGTGGTGCTCCCCGATCCCCTTCAATTGGTATCAGAGCTATGGTGACCGCGGAGAGCACGACGGCTTTGAGAGCTTCGAGGCGATAGCTCGCTCGCTCTCAACGGTAGAGAGATTAAGAAAGCTTGGAAGCTTTGTGAGAATGCAATGGGAGCTTGTGAGCTCAGTGGAGAGTGATGTATGCTCTTGTGGAAGCTCAGAAAGGAGTGTGGAAGATTGTGTGTAAGTGAAGGTGCTGCCCTAAAACTGTGTGCGCAGCAACACAGTTAATCTTGAGTAAAACGCTTTTTGTCAATCCGTTTCACCCTAAAATGTCGACCTTTACACCATGCTGCTGTGTATGACTTATACTACAACCAACAAAGATTATGAGTGGCCGTTCAAACATCTAGAAAGTCACTAGTCATACATTGCAAACTTACCTTGGTCGCGCAACCCCGAGAGTACTCCCACTCTTCATCAGTCACTTCTTCACCGCACTATTGTGCGCTTTTCAATTGGTTGTACAACCATCTTAAGCTCATGAATGTTGGTAGGCTCTCCAGACCCGTCGGATAGTGATTGGTGGTCGTCTTCCCTGTCTCCACTCGATTCGTGCCCTTTGTCGCTCTTGCTTTCCATCCTCATATTGTGAAATCCACTTTTGCATCACTGGATTGTGAAGCATGCAAAATCGGTTGATTTTAGCCTCTAGATCTTCCGTCATCTTCTTCTCAATACCGAGATTGCACATGACAATCGTAGATATGCGCTCATCATCTATGGTTCTCCATAGCGTATCCCGGGCTTTATCAAATCCGTCTAGCCACTCTCCAATGTACACTAGGGACTCTGATGCTCATCATCTATGGTTCGCCATAGCGTATCTCGGGCTTTATCAAATCCGTCTAGCCACTCTCCAATGTACACTAGGGACTCTGATACCAGCCAACCTTCTGCCATGCTACCCTCCGGACGTGCCTTCTGACGCACATATCCCTTGAGCGTTTTCATGAAACGTTCTAAAAAGAATATCCATCTGGAATGTACTGTGCCAGCTATTTCCACCTCATCAACTATGTGAACAAGAAGATGCACCTGAATGGTTAGCATGATAGTAAGAAAATGTTTCTCAAATATGCACACAACCTCCGCATCGTTTAGCTGGGCGAATGGTATGGAGTCTACGTTGATCTCCTTTTGTGAGATCCATTGCACCAACTTCGCAAGTTTGTAGATTGTGTTATGAACGTCAAGAGACAAACATCCCTCAATGACAACCGGTAAAATAAACTGCAAAACACGTGCAGCAATGATATTAAAGTCCACACACGAATTTGTTACACAATTCGCACTATGATATATTTCACTATGAAGATACCTGACACATTTTATGCCAGTCGTGTGACTTCAAACCGGTAAGCTTTCCTTCTTTAGTAAAACATGTTCGGAGTGAGTGCATTACACCAATGGGGGTCCGCAAAGATCGAATGGTCTCTTTTACTTTGCGTTCTTGGGCTCCTGTAAAAATCCATGGTGCTTTAGGGAGTTTTATCGATCCATCGGACGCTGTTTGCGGCCAATATTTCTCCATACGCTCCACATTTCTACGGTCAACCCTGGCTCCCAAAGTATCTTTCTTGCCGGTCAGATGGTCCCATAGTAGATTACCCACATTCTTGAGTATGTGCATTGGATTGAACAAGTGATTGATCATGAGTCGGGGCCAGTATGGTAACTCGTACCATAGAGATAGCCTCTTCATCCGTGGGGGAAATCCGTCATCACACATCTCCTTCTCCTCTAACCATGCTTGTGCAGACATCCTCGGTGGCTCTCTTCCCAAAAATCCGTCACGTAACACATGATTCTCTGGAAGATACGCTTGATGATCTTTGTAGATTTGCTTCTTCAATGAGGGCGCCCTACGTGCATTTAGTCTAGGTCCACATGTGACACATGCTCTATATCCGCTTGTTTGAAGCCTTGCATGTATACACATGATAATAGATCAGCTTGAGAAAAACCAAGATTTACAGTTTCTAAGTGAGGAGTGTAAATAGATCACCTGAGCATTCTGTTAGTCCGGGATAGTCATGCATGGTCCACATTAGAATTCCTGTGATCAAATCATTCCGTCGACCTGTGTGTCAGCTCATATCCACCACTTCTATGCCAATCCACAATTTTTGTAGCTCTTCCAATAGTGGACGAAGATACACATCCATATTCTTCACTTTATATCGCCCCGGCACAATCAAGCTTAGCCATAGGTGCCCCTTCTTCGTAGTCAACCACGGGGGAATGTTGTAGTTGACGATGACAACGGGCCATACACTGTAAGATGTTGATCTTTGACCAAATGGATTTACGCCATCCATAGCTAGGCCTAAGCGCAAATTTCGAGCTTCCTGGCAAAATCCGACCATGTTCCATCTATATGTTTCCAGGCTGCACAATCTGCAGAAATCCGTAGCACACCATCCAAAGATTTATTCTCCTCATGCCATGATGCTAGGGCGGCCATGGACTTACATTCGAAGAAATGCTTGATGCGAGGAAGCAGAGAAAAATTTCGCAAAACTTTTTGCGGAATTTTTGTTCCGTGGAGATCTGCTCGATATCTCTCGGATTCACATTTCGGACACTTCTCCATGTCTATGTATTCCCCTCTAAAAAGAATGCAGTCATTAGGACAAGCATGGATCGAATTGTAATCCATCCCCAAGTTTCGCAAAATCTTTCTTGCTTCCTCTCGAGAATCTGGCATCACATTAGCAGCTGGTAGTATATGCTCTTTGAGCAATCTACACAACATAAAATACAATACAATTGTGTAAAAATCTATCAGATCATTATACATTTAGAGTTTTATTAAAGTAAACTAATTGTAATAGATCACCTGAAAAGCGTTGTGACGCTAGTGTCACTCCATCCAAACTTTGCCTGCATGTTGAGAACAACCAGGAGCACTTTCAATTTAGACACACGTGCTCCATTATACAATGGCGTATCGGCGTCACTTTTCATATCATCATAGATAAGCCTTTTTGAATCCATGATCGTCTCGATCATTTCATCAATCTCAGGCTCAAACATTTCCTCGTTGGGAATGTGGTCTGCATGATCATCCCCCGAGCTGTCAGAGGCTACATCTTGTGGCCTCACATATGTTGCTTGGCCAAAGTGCCCGCGAACATGTCTATTGGGTTGCAAGATTGCTACCTGTTGGCCAGCGTCAGAGTCTGAGGAGTTATAATTGGCAACAACTCGATCTATAATAGATGGATCGAACTCGCCAAATTTGCGAACGTGCTGCAAAGAAACACATCTTGTCTGTCGCACAGCATGCTTGCATTGATTACAAGGACATAAGATCCTCGTTGAGAGATAGGTGTTTCGGTTGGACGGCCCCACATCCTCATCACTACTCATAATGAGGGCAAAAATCTTATAACCTGGACAAAAAATTTAATCTTCTATTGGCATTCTTCGTCTTATCTCTCTCTCTCTCTATCTCTCTCTCTCTCTCTCTCTCTCTCTCTCTCTCTCAGTCTAGAGGTGCATGGAGATCAGAACCACTGGGTTATAATCTCGTCTTTATTGGTCAATGCCTATATTTGTGGGTACAAGAAATCTACACACCCACGTCTACATGATAGTGCATGTAGTGGACAAAACCCCTTTGCCTCTTCTCTAGCTGTAGCATTTCACAGCATCTTAACATCTTTTCACAGTAGATCTTTTCACCATTTGTCTAACTCTAATTGTTTGCCATAATCTCGAAGGTAGACTCTAATATAAAAACTCAATCCAATCTTATCTTAAATCTAACCTAATTGAACATGTGGTGATTCCCTCCATTGAAGGGTAAAAGACATACCAATGGGGCTACTAGCTGTGTAGATGTGAATGGGCCTCACATATAAAAATACTTCAATGCAAGAGTTTAATACTCTCACCTCTCCACCCCATCGATCCATGACACAGGTGATGGGACAAAATCCTCCTTGAAGCTGGCCCAGCCGCCACTCCCCAGGTGATGGGATAATCCTGTCTTGATGCAAACTCTGCTGCGTCACTGTGCTGCCACCGCCTATTTGGATTGGTCGTCCTCTCCTCCCTGATACCCCTCCACTCCTCTCCTCATGTAGTCGCATATGCGTCTCCTCATCCACGCATCGTCTCGGGTATTAGGGAGGAGAGGACGACCAATCCAGACAGGTGGTTGCAGCAAAGTGACGCAGCAAGAGTTTGCATCAAGAAGCCCCTCGTAGTGCACGGACGTATGAAGGCTACCATGTGCCAATCACAATGGCATCAATGGAGGAGATCGAAATAAGAAGCCGTTGAGGTGGTGCCAGATGAACATCAAGCTGCTACTCTCTATGGGGTGCATGCAGAGGATCTACAAAATGAAACGGAGGACATCTGTTTAAACGGAGAGCTCTATATAGATATAGGAAGTTATGCTGAGCTATGCGAGGATGAGCGAGAGATCTCTTAAAGCCATAAATATTGTATTTGAACAATTTTGCTACGTTTTGTAAAAACTCTAGCTCTCTAAGTACCTTCCATGTTGTATAACGCTCTTTTGATTTTGCGCTCACATCCTGGGTAATCCATGGCCACATGCAGCTCCACCACCTGGTTTTTTGACTGCAAGATTTGATTGTGTGCTCTCTCTCTCTCTCTCTCTCTCTCTCTCTCTCTCTCTCTCTCTCTCTCTCTCTCTCTCTCTCTCTTTCGATTGAAAATTCTGAGTTATCGACTTGCCTCTTCTATCACTCAAGTTAAATAGAAGAAGAACGCGTTGTGTTGCTGCTAGCCTTTGAACATTCCAAAGCTACAAGCACCTTCAAGTTCTACGTTAAAAAAGAAAGAGATAGTTTGGATTCTTGTACGATTATCCGTTTTAAACAATTTTGCTTCGTTTTGTAAAAACTCTGGCTCTCTAAGTACCTTCCATGTTGTATAACGCTCTTTTGATTTTGCACTCACATCCTGGGCAATCCATGGCCACATGCAGCTCCACCACTTGGTTTTTGGACTGCAAGATTTGATTGTGTGCGCACTCTCTCTCTCTCTCTCTCTCTCTCTCTCTCTCTCTCTCTCTCTTTCGATTGAAAATTCTGAGTTATCGACTTGCCTCTTCCATCACTCAAGTTGAATAGAAGAAGAACGGGTTATTGCGCCATTGTATTTATATGCGTCATTGCATCATTGCGTCATTGTATTTAATGGTCTTTGTGTCCACTCCAGGTACGTATGCTCTAAGTATGTTCTCACAAGCAGGGACGACGAGCACCTCCTCCTCTCTCTCTCTCTCTCTCTATATATATATATATATATATATATATATATGTATATATATATATATATATATATACTTGTCCATGTTTTCTACTCCATTCATTTAATATTAAGTTTAAATGTTCGTGTGTTTAATGCAGGTATGGATGATGAGAAGTTTTTTTCTTCTTTGTCACCACAATAGAGACAGTGGTACGTGGAGTGTCATTGCTCTGGCGCACCATCATGCGTTCCTACTCCATCCGCATCTCCCTTTGTTTTGGAGCATTCAGCGCGCTCCGAAGCCTCGATGTTGACAAGACGATCTTCACACTCGTCTAGGCGCCGGCGCTCTAGTGGTGGCGGTGGCGGTTGTTGTGGGGATGCCACCACCAATGCTTCGACACCACCTCATGTTCGACGAGGCTCTTTACCCTCCCCTTCTTTGCCCGTCCCGACACCAGCCACGGCATCGCCATTGACGCAAGGTTTTGCGCGGCTGACTGTCGTTCCTAGCAGCTACACACCACTAGCTACTCCTCCAGGAGTCACTCCAGTGGACACTCCTCGCTTCGGGGCTCAGACTCTAGTGGAGACACCTGACGTTCGTACCCCCGTCGACACGCCGCTAGAGACCCCTGCCGAGACACCCAGGTTCACGCGTCAGCGACGAGAGGGCTTGCCTTACTCTGTCGATTTCAGCGGTGGCATCATCTTGGATGATGAAGGCAAGAAGGTGATTTCGTGCATGTGCGGTCTTTGCTCTCAGGTTTTTAGACACTACATACTAAACAGCTAGAGTGAAGTACCGAATGATTTAAAAGACAGAGTCATCAACATTCTTCATGACGAGTTTCCTGTTCCAACACGGGATGAGCGCTTCAATGAAGACGTGATGAAGGTTCAAATGCGCGAATATTGCAAGCACAAGCGTTCCGAAGTGCAAAAAGCAATCAAGCATGGGTGGAACAGACCAGATTGACTGGCCAAAGAAGATTGGAAGAATGCGAAGAAAGTAGCGTACGAGAATCCCGACAAGTGGAAGCAACAAAAGGAGGCAGCCAGAGCGCGAGTAGAGGCAGGGAGCTCACACCACTTGGGGAGCGGCGGGTGGGCATCATTTGAGACCGATTTTGTAAGTGTTTTTGCATTGCTCTCTATGTTTGATAGTTTAGGGTTTATGGGTTTTTAAATTCTAACATAATGGATTCTTTGTATGTTTTGACAGTGGTCGATGATAGGACGTGATCCCACACCGTACAAGCGTGAGTACGAAGGTAGGAAGGGCTTAAACGCCCTTATGGACATTCTGAGTTCTCGCGGTGGCATGGTTAGTATTAGGGTTTACTCTTTTCTATTTGTTGTATTGTTTTATAAACGTCGCTATATGTTTATACTTACAAAAAGCTGTATTATTGTTTTTTTTTGCAGAATCCGATAGATATGCCGCTTGGATACGATGAGACGTCTGATTAGACGACGTCAGTTTAGCCATAGCTAGATAGCATTAGTTTCTTTTTGTCATAGCTTATGTATGATGCGACGACTTTTATACGTCTTTTTGAAAACCATGTATATTTTTTCAATAATGACAATGGTTTGTAACTATTACATTTGCAAAGTTTAACAATCAAGTGATTTTGCCTATGTGTACAATTGTCATTGATTTACTTTCATCAATTCACGCTTGTTAGTTTTGTATCTTTATTTTGCAAGCAATACGCACTATGGATGATGGAGTTAATGGTTATATTGTCTTGTGGGTGACTATTTTGGGTCTCTATCTACCTTTGCACTTTTTTTTCAAAGGTGAATCAATTAATGAAACATTCAATATGGTTGATTCAATGCCCTGCCACCAAATTTTTTTCCTCTCGGGCGTCGCTATGAACGTCGCTATATAAGGCTCTGCAGCGTCGCTATAAGCGTCGCTATAGATGGCTCTGCAACGTCGCTATAATCATCGCTATATAGCGACGCTTATAGAGACACTTATAGGGACTAGTACAACGACGCTTATAGCGACGTTCTCGTATTGACGCTGGTAGCGATGCTCTTAGCGACGTTGGAGGTTATAAAAACCTAGTGTATTTTCGTCGCTAAAAGCGTCACAAAAGCACACAACCTCTTGTAGTGGACGGCCATGGTATGTACTACTACTGCCCACATCCAAGGAGGCAGAATTTCAATAGAGGGGGGAGCCAGAATCAAATCTCTCCGCCAAGAGCAAGACCACCACCACCTAGGCAACCAGGGCCGATCCCACCGGTCCAGATCCTTCGACCACGTGTACAACAACAACCATCACCACAACCCCTCATTCCACCACTACCCCCACCACCTGCTGTGAACCAAGCAGTGAGTGTTATTAGCTTGGAGACTAAAGGGAAGGCAAAGGTAGAAGAATCAGTTTGAATGAAGCACAAAGGGAAAGCGAAGGTAGAAGAAGTGGATGCTATGGGAGTGAGGCATGCCATGCACGAGGAAGCTTCTCAAAGAGAAGAGAAAATGAAAGGGAAGGCCGAGTCTAGCAAGCAAGCAGCTAAACCGCGACGGAAGATAGACATCGTGGACTTCTCATTAGGTGAGTATGCAAAACCCTATGACTTAGTCCAGGACGTGTTAATGCAGGGCCCGAAGATAACTTGGCCCCAATTACTTCACCTTGCACCAAGAATGAGGAGACAACGGACAAAAATGGTGAGTACCAAGAAATCAAGGCTCAGGATAGCTGGGGCTATCTCTGGAAGGGATCTCGACGATATCCTACCGACTATGGATGCCCACATCAAGGGGCAACAAATCTCAAACGTCTACATAGATGGTGGCGTACAAATATGCGTCATGAGTGAAAAGATGATGCACCATCTCAGACTAGAGGTAAGTAGGCTGGCACCCTGCCGAGCCAAAATGGCAAACAATGTAAGAGTGAAATGCGTAGGTATTGTGAATGCGGTCAAAGTAAAAGCATTCAATACAGAAGTGGAGGTGGACATCTTTGTCATGCCACACAAAGGGGAGGGTTACCCCATCATTGTTGGGAGGCCTTGGCTTATGGCCATGGAAGCTAAACAAGACTGGAGCACCGGAATGATTCAGATGAAGGACGCTAAAGGGAAGTCCATATTCTACGACATGAGGACTGGGAAGCAATGCAACATGACCTTAGAGGCTTCAGAAGATGAGTCCACCAACGACTATTTGTCTACCTCAGGAGAAGAGACAACCACCACTGACGGAAGTGACAGTCTCATTGAAGTGATGGGGGTCATTCTTAAAGACCCGAAAAGATTGACACAATCTGAAACACCCCTGACAAACCAAGAGGAACCATAAGGTATGCAGTCCTTAGAGGATGCAGGTAAATTACAAAAAATGCCCTCAAATGAGTTAACCGATGAAGAAAGGAAGGAATATGTCTCCATGCTAGGTAAAATCACTACTTTGTTCATTGATGGCTATCATAAGATCACTGGAATTACAGTAGTGCAACACCACATAAAACTCAAGGGAGGCAGTAAACCCATAGTGCAGAAGCTCAGAAGACTTGGAGTAATCCAACAAGAGGCACTACTTAAAGAAGTGAGAAGTTTGCTACAAGCAGGTTTCATCTACCCTGTCGAAGACTCAGAATGGGTCTCCCCAGTAGTAGTCACACCAAAAAAGAATGGTAAGTGGAGAGTCTGTGTGGACTATAAACCTCTCAATGCAGCCACGAAGAGGGATCACTTTCTCCTCCCATTCCATGATGAAATTCTCAATGAAGTGGCGGGTCATGAACGATACACAGTATGCGATGGCTACTCGGGATACTTCCAGATTAGCATTGTGGAAGAAGATAAGAAGAAGACAACCTTCATCACACCTTGGGGATGCTTTGCTTACAAGGTGATGCCTTTTGGCCTCACTAACGCCCCAGACACATTTCAACGCTATGTGACCTTTGTTTTCCAACCCTACTTTGGAACATCAATACGGGTTTTCATAGATGATTTTTGCATCTATAGTTCACGAGCCCTTCATTTAAGCAAAGTCTATGATGGCTTAACCAGGCTGCAAACCTTGGGTGGCCAGCTCAACGTGGATAAGTGTCACATTGGTGAAAGCAAAGTCACTCTCCTTAGCCATGTAATTTCAGCAAAAGGGATTGAGGCTGACCCTAGCGAGATTCAAGCTCTGGTATCTTCATCGTCACCCACCACCGCTAGCAGTTGGTTTCTTTCCTTCAGAAGGTAAGATACTTAAGCAAGTTCATTCACTTGCTATCTCAAGTGGTCCTCTCCCTACAAAAAATCACATAGAGGGATGTCTTCTCATGGAGTGAAGAGAATGAGAGGCAATTTACTGAGGTAAAGAAAATCCTAGCTAAGCTTCCCACCATTTCACCCCCTAGGTGGGACGAGCCATTTTATGTGAACCCTAGTGTAGGAAGTGATACACTCGGAGAGGTGATAATGCAAAAGGACCCCCAAAATTCTTTCATGTATCCTATTTACTTCTCTAGTCATGTCATGACCCCATCGGAAAAAGGATTTACCAAAGTAGAACACATGGTTGTGGCACTAATGTTTGTGACCACAAAGTTCCGCTCCTATCTCCTGCCTAGACCCTTTGTAATCCTGACAATGGAGGAGGTTTTCCCATATGTAATGCGACACATGGATGTCTCATCTAGGATCTCTAAGTGGCTAATTAGATTACAAGAGTTTGACTACACCATGCAAGTAGAAAACTCCACCAGGGCTAGTTTAGCAGGAATTCTCACTCATCGTCACTATGAGAAGAAGCTGAAGGTCAACACGGAAGCAAAGGAAGAAACACCAATGGTAGAGAGTCCTAGGCTAGAAAGAGCTCACTCTCTTTTCTTTGACGGAGCATACAAAAGAACAATGGACCAGTCTGCAGCTGGCATAGTCATTTTCAATGAGCAACAAGAAAGAGTATTCTCCATCGGGCAGTTATTACACTCCCACTCCAACAATGAATCAGAATATGCAGCCCTAATTCTTGGGTTGGAACGATGTATTTCACAAGGAATTCAACGCCTAAATGTGTTTGGCGATCCTTTGCTTTTGATAAGGCAGATAAATGGCACTTGGGTTTATAAAAATCAGGTTTTACTTGGTCAACTATGCCAAGTTAAGGATCTTCTAAGGAAATTTGAAGCAGTGAAACTATTTCATGTCCTTAGAGTAGAAAATCAGGAGGTAGATGCTCTAGCCAAAGAAAGAATACAAGACATTCCCGTAGGAGAAATCAAACTGAAGCTACCCCTCTGTCAAGGTAGTGATGCTATGCCTGATATCGTCAGCTTTCTAGATACAGGAGAATGTCCGGAAGGGTACACCAAAGGCCGGAAGCAGTGGCTGGTAAGGAAGGCTACTAGATACCGCCTTGTAAACAACCACTTGTATTGTAAGGGCAAGGATCAGATTCTCAGGCGGGTGCCAACCTCCAGTGAGATCACAGAGGTAATTTCAAGTTTCCATGATGGCGTCTGCGACGGTCATTTTGCTCTAGATATCACTAGTAGGAAGATTCTACAAGCAAGATACTCTTGGCCTAGCTTGAACAGGGATGTACACCATTGGTGTAAAACATACAAGGCTTGTCAAGTGGCCAGTGATCTCACATTAACCTACGAGCCACAAACTCCTATCATCTCATATGGTCCATTTGAGAAATGGGGAATAGATGCAATCGGTCCTTTACGAAGGGCCCAATCAGGTAAACTGTACATCATAGTGGGTGTAGACTACATGACTCAATGGGCAGAAGCAACAACCACCACCCGCATTACAGCCCAAGAGGTAGCAAAGTTCATTTTTGAGCATATCTGTTGCCATTTTGGCACTCCTCTAGAGATAAGATCAAATAGGGGGCCAGGTTTCAAAGGTGATCTGGTGGGAGAACTGATGAAGAAGTTAGGCATCACACGCCGACATTCCACACCATACTATCCACAATGCAATGGTTTGGTAGAGAAGGTAAATAGAACGATCTGCAAAATCATCACAAAGCAGGTGAAAAATCACACAGGAGACTGGGATAAGCATCTCATGGCAGCTCTTTGGGCCTACCGAACGACGTTCCGAACATCACTAGGTTTCACCCCTTTCCATCTAGTTTATGGGAAGGAGGCAGTTCTACCCATTGAGGTACATATAGCCAGCTTACGAGTCTTGGCTAGCCAGATACAATGCCCAATTGTAAATCTCCCAAACCACATCTTGGATCTGGAGAGGCTCCAACTAGATAGGGAAGAAGCAATCAACCACTATGCAACGCAGGCAGAACGACGCCGGCTCACTTTCAATCAAGGGCTTAAAGAGAAGGACCTGGAAAGAGGTATGTTAGTGCTGAGATACGACAACAGATTTGACACTAGGAAGGACAAGAAATTTCAACCCAGATGCGAAGGACCATTCATTGCTAAGAAATGCTATGACAACGGCAGCTATAAGCTGATGGAAGCAGATGGGAGAATTCACAAGACTAGAGTTAATGGATGGAGGATGAAAATGTATTTTCTTAGGTTTGATCCAGAATTCATGCTAGAAATTCCAGAAGAGGCAGAAACCTCTAACTCCACAACTAAAGATGCAAAGGAAGGGCTAGAAGCATGAATCATTTGCCTCTAGCCAGATGGGAGGGCTAATGATGGCCGGCTTTCAAAACCGTGACCGTGAGAACCACACCCTAAGGAAGGGAGGTTTGTTACCAGAAGGAAAACAAAAACAAAAAAAAAGCCCTTACCATTCACCATACCCCCCCAAGGTTAACCACTAGTGGGGCGCCGCCAATTTGGCCACACCACTCCATTATCGCCAAAAGACAACCCCTCTCTCTCTTACTGCTCTGCTTCGCCAATATTCTCTCTCTCTCCTACTCTGCCGCTGCATCACCCAGCCCGGAAGGTGCATTGGTGCCTCTGTCACACCCTTCGGGAGGCCGCCACAGATATTATCCCTCTCTCTCTCTCTCTCTCTCTCTCTCTCTCTGCTTGTTCACACTCGAGCCACGGCAGGCTGCTATACTCCCCCCCCCCCCCCCCTCTCATCCACACTCCCTCTGCCTACACTCCCCTCCTTTTTCACCTCCCCCTCCCCCCTCTCCCCCCCCCCCCCCCCCCCCCCCCCCCCCCCCCCCCGCCCCCCCAACCCTGGCGGACCACTGGCCTAACACGGCCTACCTAGACGCCCCCTTAATCCTCACCTAGACCTAACTCTAGCTCTCCTCTCTCTCTCTCTCTTGGGAGCGGCCCGCGGGCCTTAGGGCAAGCTCTCTCTCTCTCCCTCCCTCTATCTCTCTCACCCCCTCTCTTCCTCTATCCTCACAACCCCCCCTCTCCCCCCCCCCCCCCCCCCCCCCCCTATATCCCTCTCTCTCCGTCTCTTCCCTTGGTGGGAACCACCCTCTAAGCCACATAATTTCTCTCTCTCTCTCTCTCTCTCTCTGTCTCTCTCTGTCTCTCTCTCTCTCTCTCTCTCTCTCTCTCTCTCTCTCTCTCTCTCTCTCTCTCTCTCTCTCTCTCTCTCTCTCTCGTTGACTATACCTCAACCCCCCCCTCCTTGTCTCGCCCTCTGTCAGCTACCCCATCCCGGGCCTCACGCTCGTCCACACCTGCCCGCGCGCTCTCTACCATACACAGCCCTCACAACCCCCCTATCCCCTCTCCCCTCCCTCACCACCTCACCCCACCCTCACTCTCCCTCTCGCGCTCTGTACCAGCCGCCACAAGCGGCGCCCGTTTTTCACTCGTGCTCTCTCTCTCTCTCTCTCTCTCTCTCTCTCTCTCTATACAGCCCGTAGGCACTGCGCTTTCACTGCCAATACACACACACACACACACACGCACACCACACCTCACCCACACACACATGCGCACCCACCCCCTCTCTCACCCCATCCGTTTTCACCCCCCCGCCTCTGCATCGCCACAGCGTTGCCGAAAAAAATTTGAAAAATATTATATATATATATACTAATACACACACACCCCACCGTTCCCACGTACGCACCCGCACACACACATATACACATACAAATACACGCACGCACACACACTCACGCTTACGCACTCACACTTATACATACTCGTGCACTCACCCATACATACACACACACACACACACACACACACACACACGCATATACGCACCACACATAAAATACAAAAAAACCGAAGGAATTCTACGCCATCGACATCGACAAAAAAAAGGAGGAACCCAAAGCACGCCACACTGACAACAAAAAGAGAAAATGCGTCGAAGGGATGCCCGGGCCGACCTCGAAAAGACGTACACGCTACACCGACGCACCGACAACACACCATTTGCCGGCATCACGCAACTACGACTCCATTTTCAGTAAACCGTAGGTTATCATCATCATTTTTTCAGTTTTCACCCAAGCCTTGTAAAATTCTCAATTTGTAAATTCCCTCTTTCTAGGTGATAGTCACAAAGGCCCACCTAGAGGTTTTCATTTTAAATAAATCCCAAGACAAAGCAAGGGTCAACCACACCGAGCCCACCGCCTTGCTTTGTCTCCCCGATTAGCTTACCCTAATCAAACCAGGATTACTAATCCAAGCAGCCAACACCTATAAAAGGGCACTGAGAGGTCACTATCGGGGGGGGGGGGGGGGGGGGGGGGGGGGGGGGGGGGGGGCAGTTCATGAGAGGTCAGCACTTGGTAGAGTTTTAGTGGAAAGAGTGGATACTATTGGCATCATGGGGAGGGGGCTTGTGTGATGGTTTGCTTTGGGAATTGCACCATGTGAAGGGATCCACGTCCACCTCTCGACTCCAATGGTCAATGCACACACACATACACGTTCTTGGTAGCAAGTTTCACAATCATCGAATCGTCTTTAGAGATCGCACCAAGTAGTTTCACCATCTTTTCTCCCTACCTTTCTATCACCATGGTGTGCAGCCTCGCTGGAAGGAAGGTCATTGTAAATTCTGCAGAAATAATTCTCCCTCACACCCCCGAGGGTTTTCTTCATTTGTCAATCTCTCTCTCTCTCTCTCTCTCTCTCTCTCTCTCTCTCTCTCTCTCTCTCTCTCTCTCTCTCTATGTAAGTTTGCGGTGTTCACATCATCATGGTCTGCGTTCTAGCTGCTCGAAGCTAAGTGGTGCCCCCTGTTCGCTTTACCATGATCGGCTCGAGGCATGCCATCGGCCCCTGGTGTTCTAGAGGCCGTCGGGGTTCGGGTGTCTCTTTGCTCCCGTCACCATGAAAAGTAAACATACAAGAGTATGTTTCAAAATGCGTGGTATACCAAAAGTTGGAATTTGATTGAGGAAGCAACTTGGATTGTTTCAGTCGACAGGCTTAACAAGAAAACACACTCTATGCCTGTCAAAAAGACTATTGAGGCACATCAAATGGTAACCCTTCTCAGATCTCAACTTTTCAAGCATCATGGATTTCCAACACCCATAGTGTCGGACAAAGATCCTAGAATGACCAGTAATTTCTAGAAGGGTCTCTTTGAGAATCTAAGAAGTAGATTAAATTTCTCTTTCGGCCTATCATCCACAAATGGATGACCAAAGTGAAATAACTAATCTAACGATTCTTGATCTACTAAAAGCCTATGTCATGGAAGTAGATCAATGTTCTCAATGATAGAAGTACCTACCTCTTATAGAGTATGTGTAAAATGATATTGTACATACTTCTATGGGGAAAGTATCTTTTGAGGTTAAAGAAGGAAGATCCAAAAGTCCCTTACTACTTAAAGTACATGGGAAGATCTCCGCTCTGCTGATGAATATAGCCGAGACCTACAACAATCTTTTCCAAAGATTAAAGGGGTTATATCTATCTCATAGGAAAGGAAAAAAGGGCCGCTGCTAATAAGCACAGAAGAGCCTTAGCCTTTAAGGAAAATGATTGGGTCTTACTTAAGTTTCCTAAGGCGCGATTGAGGCAAACGACGAGCAAAAATCCAACAGGTCATCAAAAGTATTATGCTCAACTAGCAAAAAGATATTATGGTCCTTTTTAAATTATTTAAGATAATCAATGAGATGGCTTAGTAATTAAAGTTGCCCAACCATTGGCTCATGCACCATGTTTTTCATGTGAGCCTACTCAAGCCCTATAAAGGAGAGCCTCCAAATGAACCAATGATTGAAGACCCTCCCAAAATCGAAGATCAAGAAGAGGTACTACAACCCGAAGCTATCCTTCGGCATGAAGACAAGGTACTACGACATGGTAAGATTATCGGATAGTATCTTATTAAGTTCAAAAATTATCTTTTTGAAGATGGTAGATGGGTGCAAGGAATCCAGCTTAAGGATAGTATGAACCTTGTCAACTCTTACAATGCTACATTAGAGTAACCAAATGTACATGTTTCTTTTAAATGATCAATGTTTATGTTTTATAAGACTAAGTCTCTCTTTATTGTGCACAAATTTAAGTGGTATGCATATTAAGAATCATGTTTGGGATGACGACGTCTCTCAAACACCATGTAGAATTTGTCAGTCTACTTGGGAGGATGAAATGGACTAAAGAGTTGACATGCTTGCGGCAGCTATGTTTCCCAAGCATCAAATGAATTAGTCATCCATCTTGGAATGATGTCATAGGGTAAAAAGGGATCCTCTACCCGTTAAGACAAGTTGACTAATGACTATGACTTTATCTCTTTTACCTCATAGTCGAGAACGACTATGATTTCAAGAGAGAGGTAATGTCATTAAATATCTAATATCTAACCAACCCAAATGATTTTCTCATATTAAACTAATTATTTAATATGGGATAATAAACGAGAACAAGGGTTAGAATGTAGACATGTGCTTATGGATCTATCTCAACACGGGGCCAATGGTAAAGGGGCCCAAATGAGAGATGGTCTATCAAAGAGCAAGGTTAACTAATGAAGCTTAAAATACCTTAGGGTTAGCTTCATTAAAGACCTCCAATGGTTAGTGTTAAAATTCCTTGACCTTAAGCAAGCTAGGGCTGAGCTTGAGGTGGGAACCCGACCTAAACTTAAGCAAGCTAGGGTTGTGCTTGAGGTGGGAACCTGACCTAAACTTAAGCAAGCTAGGGATGTGCTTGAGGTGAGAACCCGAACTAAACTTAAGCAAGCTAGGGCTGTGCTTGAGGTGGGAACTCCACCTAAGGTGCTTGTCATACTTGATGACTAAGGTACTTGAGGTACTTGTCACATTTAATGAGGAAGTTACTTGAGAAGCTTCCTATGCATGGGGGGTAATATGCTTGAGTCAAAAAGAGAACCTACACACTTAATGAGGAAGTTGCTTGAGAAACTTCCTATGCATAAAATCCTCAAAGTTAGGGGAATTCTAAAAGAGCACATGGGACACATGTCACACTCTCACTAAGCTTAACCTCATGGCGTGCTTGAATGCTATTGGTTGGACTAAAGAGGGGTCCAATGAGATTCTACTTCCATCTAAAAAATACCTAGATATTTTCAAGCTCTCTCTCTCTCTCTAAGGGGTAAGGAGGACACTTGTCAAAAGACTACCCATGTGCTTGACTGCAGGCTGCATGTGATTGGCTAGGGGGAGAGGGGTCCAATGAGCTTGTAGCATGTAGAAATTTTTCCCAAAGCAAGGAAGAGGGGTGCTAGGGGGATATACTCTAGAAACACACTCATTTGCAAGGCCATTCTCACTTGGTGAAAGTGGAGGAACACCACCTTCTTCTCCAAGCTTGTGAGAGTGAAAGCCTACACCAATACTCTTGGCTATGGAATGCAAATCGAACCAAAAGTCATGCTTCAATGCTTAAGCTTGAAATCTTCTCCATCTTGATTACTATGCTATTATGTATGCTAGCAAGAAGAGTAATGATAACTGAGAAACTATTTATTTCTCCTATGGAATGTTTCTTCTTCCTCTTCCCTATCCTCATTCCCCGCTAGCTCTCTCCACCTTCAAAGGTGTTTGAGGCCTTGGGACTGAGGCTTGGGATAGGTAATGATTTCTTCAAGTTTATGGTATGTTTGTGATGCATGAGGCTTCCCATCTTCATTGCATCACCTAGGTCACAAGGAACACAAAGATTGTATTGTACCAAGTCTCTCTTGATGGGAGAAACTATATACAAATGCCTACTGGAGGGGCCGGCTCCATATGAATCCGGTCCTCAACTATTGTCATGTTCTCTAAACTCTCTCTCTCTCTTGCAAAAGTAATGTTCATGCCAAGTTAACTAAGTACCATGTTTATGTTGCTACCATCAACTAAATTCACCCGCTATGCTCACAAAGTAATCTCTTAAAAGTGCTTCACCTAATTTCCTAATTTTGCTACTTCCAAAGTTCTAAGGCCATTTACATTACAGACGGAGAACCTAGCACAACTTTATAACCACGTTCTTTGAGTAATTTAGATGGTTTAGAATTGGACGAGTGAGGGGTACCCGACTGGAGTTAATTTAAAAAAAAAGACGGAATCAATCCAGATCCTTTTCCAAGGGGAATGGAAGTTGTCGCGTGATGCAGCAGGAAGAGAGCAAAAGAAGATGAGCAGGTGCCGGTGATGCAACATGCAGAGAGCAAAAGACGACGTGCAGATGAGCACGCTACACACACATATTGAGGATGACTTGCAGAGGAGTAGGAGATTGCACATATTTTTTTAAAAAACTGTATGGATTGGCTCTTGCGACAACTGAACAAAGCTGCTGGAGTGGTTAGAGGAGGTGAATAAATTGTCATCGCTCTAGTGTTGAAGGTTCGAGTCTATGCCCTCCCTTTTGAAATTATCCTAAATCCCCACCTAAGGGGCAAGAAAGAGATTCTTGATGAATCTCAGCATGAATCAAATAAACATGAAAGTATGCCAGTATGTGATATCCCATTAGTAGCCAGAGTGCAGGCTGATCGGGCACATAGTTTGAAAGTCAAACTAAGACACAT